>NW_027507026.1:0-236255 GCF_052324685.1 Brachyhypopomus gauderio | reverse complement strand
AGACCAAATGCAGTCAATCACTCATTGCAGTTCCTTTCTCTTCCTCTGTTGTGTTGTCTCTTCTCTTGTTTTTGACTATTTTCCTGTATTTCTCATGGAGGATCATGAAGTGATTGACTGCATTTGGTCTAGTGTTTTAATCCTTGCCATACTCCAGAATGGCAAAACAACATCCAGTGTATCATGGGCTAGAGAACTATTGTCACTGTACAAGCCAACCTAGAAAATCCTGAAGCTACTGGATTACTGAAGGTTTGCCTACCGCTTCAGACTCTGTGTCCCAGCGACAACAGAGGTCTACGAATGGCTGCTTTTGAACCGTCCCTTCACCAGTCGGTGTCTGTGACATGGCGGGCAGAAAGCCCCGCCTTTGTCGCTCTCTGGCAGTTTGTCCCGGAGAGCAACGATGCCGTCCACCCTCTGCTATGTCACAAAAGCCTGGTGACGCAGCTCCACCGGACCGTCAGCCACGTCGACCACGCGATGATGGCCTTGAACGCTGTCGGGTCCCAGACTCTCCTGGGAATTAAAGAAAGAGAAATACAGATATTTCTGTATCCTAATCGTCAGGACATCACCCCTCCTTCCCCTCTGTCTTGCCAGCAATCAGCAGGACCAAACATCACCCTTTATTATGTTAATTAACAGAGCAAGAATGAGGCAGCAGCTCTGTGGTGCACCCAGAAAGTCTAATACTACCGCTACTAATATCCTCTGTAAATATATATCACATGTATTTGTTTGATACTCTCATTGGCTTTATTGGGTATTTTCTGTCTAGAATAGATTCAAACAATTTTTTCCCCAATTATTTAGCAGATAGATAGATAGATAGATAGATAGATAGATAGATAGATAGATAGATAGATAGATAGATAGATAGATAGATAGATAGAGAGAGAGAGAGAGAGACAGAGAGAGTACTTGGTGAAGCCAATTAGCACCGCCATGATAATGCTAATTTCCGGTAGCATTGGTATGGGATTTCCAATATAACATTAGCATGGAGCTAATTGTCGGCCGAGAGTGAAGTCAAATCTTTGATATATTATAATTTCTTTCATTTGATTATTAATGAAACTAATGGTATAAATAAAAAAGCGACCTTATTGATAGATGTTGTACTTGGTGTTTTAGAAAGCCAATTAGCACCGCCATGATAATGCTAATTTCCGGTAGCATTGGTATGGGATTTCCAATATAACATTAGCATGGAGCTAATTGTCGGCCGAGAGTGAAGTCAAATGTTTGATATATTATCATTTCCTTCATTTGATTATTAATGAAACGAATAGTATATTTTTTATTCAATTGAATTATCAATGTATCTTTACCTTATAAAGGATTAAATGTCCACCCCAAGAGGATTTGATGTCTTCAAATGTTTTTTTTGTTTTAAGCATAATTGGTTGTCCTGTAGGTCAGTGGATAAGGTGTTGGGCGACAGGCCACTCAGTGCAGGGTTCAAACCCCACTGTGACCTCCTGATCCTGGCTAATAGCCGGTATGCATCGGTTGAGGGGGGACTGGCCCGAACCAAGCCAACGTTACAGGAAAACCTTTTCTTCATTACTACTAATGCTTTACATTAGACAAACAGCCTGCTCGCTCTTTGCTGTTTTAGAAAGCCAATTAGCACCGCCATGATAATGCTAATTTCCGATAGCATTCCTATGGGATTTCCAATATAACGTTAGCATCCAGCTAATTGTCGGCTGAGAGTCAAGTCAAATCTTTCATATATTATCATTTCCTTCATTTGATTATTAATATAAACTAATAGTATATTTTTTATTCAATTGAATTATCAATGTATCTTTACCTTATAAAGGATTAAATGTCCGCCCCAAGAGGATTTGATCATTTTTTATTATTATCAAACAGTGCTCCTTCACTACAAGTACAACTATACACACATAATAAACATATAACAACATATTTAAAACTTGTAAATCCTGTAAAGCTGCTTTGTGACAACATGTGTTGTGGAAAACCAAAATATATTTCATTGGATTTGATTTGATATTTACATTTTTTTTATTATGTACAACTATTTACTACAGGGCAGGTGGGGCGTTTGGCTCACTAGACCTGTTCAAAAAACTACTTTTTCATTAACACTAATCTTTGGAGGACAACTTTTATTTTTATGTAAGAATCAAAAGAAAACAATTCTGTAAAATACAGTACAGTAGTAATAAAAATAATTGGGGTTAGGTGGGCCATACAGCGAAAAGAGGAGGCGAGAAAAGAGGGTCAGTGTTCAGTGTTCATGGTCAGCCACTGGTCAGTGTTCATCCACACCGTCCCCTCAAAAGCCCTCAATGTCTAAAATACAGTAAATAGTACAGGAAGAGGTGCCTTACACAATCACCAACTATAACAGCCTAAAATGTGGTTAGAAATGAGGGGGAGAGACAAGTAATTTTTTTTTACCTTATTTTCAGTAGTTTTTAGCACTTTGAGTTGCATGTATGTATGAAAGGTGCTATACAAATAAAGATTATTATTACAGTGGTACCTCGAGATACGAGCTGCTCTATATATGAGCGATCCAAGATACGAGCACCGAGACGAGCAAAATTTCTGTTCGACACCCGAGTGCACGCTCGAGATACGAGCATGAACCACTAGGTGGCAGTACAGTACTATATGGAAAAAAAGAAATAATTAATCAGCTCAAAGACACACTCAAACGCTTTTCTTTTTCACCCTCCCCCACAACCTTAGGTTCAAAAACACAAACATACCTGTATGTGCGGAGATGACGTCATTTAGCGCGTTCTAGCAGCCAATAGCGTTTTTTTAATTTTAAACACATCCAGCAGAACAATGAACTGATGGTTCACACCATCACCCCCCCCTCACCCGTCTACCTATAAGTGGCTGCATGTACATAACAAAGGGTGGCCTAATGGAATGCAAATATCCCCAGAACTGCCCCCTGGTGGAGACCAGGTGGAAAAAGTGTGGAATGAAAATGCTGGGACTCCTAGTGTTAAAACTACATTCCCAGAGATTGATGCTATAGCTTTGAAATTGGTACCAAACGATAGGTAATAACATTTTCATTTATCTGGTATAAAACACATAGACACTATGTACATTTCAACTATATTTAATGCAAAAACATACATATTTTTGATGCTTGGAAAGGATGACATCGTATGATACATGACCAGTGTTGGGAACGTTACTTTAAAAAAGTAATTAGTTATAGTTACTCACTACTTGTTCAAAAACGTAACTGAGTTAGTAACTGAATTACTCTATAATACAAGTAACTCGTTACCAGGGAAAGTAACTATTTGCATTACAGTTAAAAAAAAGTTATATGCCAATGAATAAGGATTTTTTGAAAAAGCAGTACTCACAGTCAGTTGAAATGAGTATTTATTGCACATCAACAGACCAGTGCAGGATAAAATCCTTTAAAACCCCAAATCTTTGTAAATAATAATAATAATAAAAAGCAAAAGTAAACAGTTACACTATATAAAGTGCATTTAAATCAAATATCAAATATATTTGTATAGCGCTTTTCACAACATATGTTGTCACAAAGCGCTTTACAGTATTTACAAAGTTAACAATACTATGGGTCCAAATCCCTTATGAGCAAGCCAAAGGCGACAGTGGCAAGGAAAAACTCCCTAGATGGTGGGGAATAGGAAGAAACCTTGGGAGGACCAAGACTCAAAAGGGAACCCATCCTCCATTGGGCGGCCCGTTAACACACAAATTACACAAAAACAAATTATACAGACTAATACACAAGTTACAAATAAATCACACAATCAGGCTAAGTATAAGGTAACTAGAATGAAAGTTCTGGGTGCTGATATTGTCAATGTAAATGTCTTATGATGAACGCCAGGTTTTCATTCCATGTCGGAGCGATGATACTGGAATTGTAGGCTCCAACTGCAGTGTTACTCCCCAAGTGAACCTCGGAGAAGAAAGATATGTGATGTGGTAAATATGTAACAGATTATTCAAAGGCCAAACTACATCTATTTACATATTTACATTGACATCTATCAAATTAAATTAAATTCTCTCAACCTGAAACAACTGGATTGTTCAGAACAGAAGTAAACTTAAGAATAAAACCTCTATTCTTAAATAAATCAAATACCCAGTCTGGTAGACATTCAGGAACTTCAAGTATTTTCTTAAATAATGTTTATATCGCCACCTTGAAAATGATAATTTTTCTTCGGCTTGCTTCTGACTCGCTATTTCTGTCTCTTCTCCGTTTTTGTCGTGTCACTGGTGTGCTTTGGCGCGCGTGTAAAAACACTGGCTCGGATTGGCTACCATAACGCTGCCTTAGCCTTGTTAAGTTAAACAGGTGTTACACCGAGGACTGTGACCTATCGAGATCTGTTACTCCTCACTAGCCTGGGCAGTGGTCCGCTCGCATTACTGTTAGTATATCAATATATAGTAACGCACCGCTTTTAATGACCAGTAACGTCAACGGCGTTGTAACGACAGGAAAAGTAATTAATTATATTATCCCGTTACTGACAAAATGACGCCGTTATCGCAACACTGTACATGACTATCTCAAAAATGTTACTCTATTGTACATATATCACAATGATCACACATTACATTGAGAAATAGGTTTGAACCAACTAAGCTTTATATCTTAATTTAAGATTGTGAACTGCTGAGATCGTGGCATCTGTAAGACATCTGCACAGCGGGAAAGTGGTCAGCGATACAAGTGAACAGGACGAACCAACAGAGAAGAGAAGAAAGGTGGAAAAATCTCCTGCCACAAGGTGTTCCGGTCATGTGTATCTCATTGGGCAGCCCAGCTCCAGCATCAGTGGCTGTCAACTTCCTACTAATCGCCAGGTGTATCGCCATTCTGGAGTATGGCAAGGATTAAAACACTTACTAGACCAAATGCAGTCAATCACTCATTGCAGTTCCTTTCTCTTCCTCTGTTGTGTTGTCTCTTCTCTTGTTTTTGACTATTTTCCTGTATTTCTCATGGAGGATCATGAAGTGATTGACTGCATTTGGTCTAGTGTTTTAATCCTTGCCATACTCCAGAATGGCAAAACAACATCCAGTGTATCATGGGCTAGAGAACTATTGTCACTGTACAAGCCAACCTAGAAAATCCTGAAGCTACTGGATTACTGAAGGTTTGCCTACCGCTTCAGACTCTGTGTCCCAGCGACAACAGAGGTCTACGAATGGCTGCTTTTGAACCGTCCCTTCACCAGTCGGTGTCTGTGACATGGCGGGCAGAAAGCCCCGCCTTTGTCGCTCTCTGGCAGTTTGTCCCGGAGAGCAACGATGCCGTCCACCCTCTGCTATGTCACAAAAGCCTGGTGACGCAGCTCCACCGGACCGTCAGCCACGTCAGCCACGTCGACCACGCGATGATGGCCTTGAACGCTGTCGGGTCCCAGACTCTCCTGGGAATTAAAGAAAGAGAAATACAGATATTTCTGTATCCTAATCGTCAGGACATCACCCCTCCTTCCCCTCTGTCTTGCCAGCAATCAGCAGGACCAAACATCACCCTTTATTATGTTAATTAACAGAGCAAGAATGAGGCAGCAGCTCTGTGGTGCACCCAGAAAGTCTAATACTACCGCTACTAATATCCTCTGTAAATATATATCACATGTATTTGTTTGATACTCTCATTGGCTTTATTGGGTATTTTCTGTCTAGAATAGATTCAAACAATTTTTTCCCCAATTATTTAGCAGATAGATAGATAGATAGATAGATAGATAGATAGATAGATAGATAGATAGATAGAGAGAGAGAGAGAGAGACAGAGAGAGTACTTGGTGAAGCCAATTAGCACCGCCATGATAATGCTAATTTCCGGTAGCATTGGTATGGGATTTCCAATATAACATTAGCATGGAGCTAATTGTCGGCCGAGAGTGAAGTCAAATCTTTGATATATTATAATTTCTTTCATTTGATTATTAATGAAACTAATGGTATAAATAAAAAAGCGACCTTATTGATAGATGTTGTACTTGGTGTTTTAGAAAGCCAATTAGCACCGCCATGATAATGCTAATTTCCGGTAGCATTGGTATGGGATTTCCAATATAACATTAGCATGGAGCTAATTGTCGGCCGAGAGTGAAGTCAAATGTTTGATATATTATCATTTCCTTCATTTGATTATTAATGAAACGAATAGTATATTTTTTATTCAATTGAATTATCAATGTATCTTTACCTTATAAAGGATTAAATGTCCACCCCAAGAGGATTTGATGTCTTCAAATGTATTTTTTGTTTTAAGCATAATTGGTTGTCCTGTAGGTCAGTGGATAAGGTGTTGGGCGACAGGCCACTCAGTGCAGGGTTCAAACCCCACTGTGACCTCCTGATCCTGGCTAATAGCCGGTATGCATCGGTTGAGGGGGGACTGGCCCGAACCAAGCCAACGCTACAGGAAAACCTTTTCTTCATTACTACTAATGCTTTACATTAGACAAACAGCCTGCTCGCTCTTTGCTGTTTTAGAAAGCCAATTTGCACCGCCATGATAATGCTAATTTCCGATAGCATTCCTATGGGATTTCCTATATAACGTTAGCATCCAGCTAATTGTCGGCTGAGAGTCAAGTCAAATCTTTCATATATTATCATTTCCTTCATTTGATTATTAATATAAACTAATAGTATATTTTTTATTCAATTGAATTATCAATGTATCTTTACCTTATAAAGGATTAAATGTCCGCCCCAAGAGGATTTGATCATTTTTTATTATTATCAAACAGTGCTCCTTCACTACAAGTACAACTATACACACATAATAAACATATAACAACATATTTAAAACTTGTAAATCCTGTAAAGCTGCTTTGTGACAACATGTGTTGTGGAAAACCAAAATATATTTCATTGGATTTGATTTGATATTTACATTTTTTTTATTATGTACAACTATTTACTACAGGGCAGGTGGGGCGTTTGGCTCACTAGACCTGTTCAAAAAACTACTTTTTCATTAACACTAATCTTTGGAGGACAACTTTTATTTTTATGTAAGAATCAAAAGAAAACAATTCTGTAAAATACAGTACAGTAGTAATAAAAATAATTGGGGTTAGGTGGGCCATACAGCGAAAAGAGGAGGCGAGAAAAGAGGGTCAGTGTTCAGTGTTCATGGTCAGCCACTGGTCAGTGTTCATCCACACCGTCCCCTCAAAAGCCCTCAATGTCTAAAATACAGTAAATAGTACAGGAAGAGGTGCCTTACACAATCACCAACTATAACAGCCTAAAATGTGGTTAGAAATGAGGGGGAGAGACAAGTAATTTTTTTTTACCTTATTTTCAGTAGTTTTTAGCACTTTGAGTTGCATGTATGTATGAAAGGTGCTATACAAATAAAGATTATTATTACAGTGGTACCTCGAGATACGAGCTGCTCTATATATGAGCGATCCAAGATACGAGCACCGAGACGAGCAAAATTTCTGTTCGACACCCGAGTGCACGCTCGAGATACGAGCATGAACCACTAGGTGGCAGTACAGTACTATATGGAAAAAAAGAAATAATTAATCAGCTCAAAGACACACTCAAACGCTTTTCTTTTTCACCCTCCCCCACAACCTTAGGTTCAAAAACACAAACATACCTGTATGTGCGGAGATGACGTCATTTAGCGCGTTCTAGCAGCCAATAGCGTTTTTTTAATTTTAAACACATCCAGCAGAACAATGAACTGATGGTTCACACCATCACCCCCCCCTCACCCGTCTACCTATAAGTGGCTGCATGTACATAACAAAGGGTGGCCTAATGGAATGCAAATATCCCCAGAACTGCCCCCTGGTGGAGACCAGGTGGAAAAAGTGTGGAATGAAAATGCTGGGACTCCTAGTGTTAAAACTACATTCCCAGAGATTGATGCTATAGCTTTGAAATTGGTACCAAACGATAGGTAATAACATTTTCATTTATCTGGTATAAAACACATAGACACTATGTACATTTCAACTATATTTAATGCAAAAACATACATATTTTTGATGCTTGGAAAGGATGACATCGTATGATACATGACCAGTGTTGGGAACGTTACTTTAAAAAAGTAATTAGTTATAGTTACTCACTACTTGTTCAAAAACGTAACTGAGTTAGTAACTGAATTACTCTATAATACAAGTAACTCGTTACCAGGGAAAGTAACTATTTGCATTACAGTTAAAAAAAAGTTATATGCCAATGAATAAGGATTTTTTGAAAAAGCAGTACTCACAGTCAGTTGAAATGAGTATTTATTGCACATCAACAGACCAGTGCAGGATAAAATCCTTTAAAACCCCAAATCTTTGTAAATAATAATAATAATAAAAAGCAAAAGTAAACAGTTACACTATATAAAGTGCATTTAAATCAAATATCAAATATATTTGTATAGCGCTTTTCACAACATATGTTGTCACAAAGCGCTTTACAGTATTTACAAAGTTAACAATACTATGGGTCCAAATCCCTTATGAGCAAGCCAAAGGCGACAGTGGCAAGGAAAAACTCCCTAGATGGTGGGGAATAGGAAGAAACCTTGGGAGGACCAAGACTCAAAAGGGAACCCATCCTCCATTGGGCGGCCCGTTAACACACAAATTACACAAAAACAAATTATACAGACTAATACACAAGTTACAAATAAATCACACAATCAGGCTAAGTATAAGGTAACTAGAATGAAAGTTCTGGGTGCTGATATTGTCAATGTAAATGTCTTATGATGAACGCCAGGTTTTCATTCCATGTCGGAGCGATGATACTGGAATTGTAGGCTCCAACTGCAGTGTTACTCCCCAAGTGAACCTCGGAGAAGAAAGATATGTGATGTGGTAAATATGTAACAGATTATTCAAAGGCCAAACTACATCTATTTACATATTTACATTGACATCTATCAAATTAAATTAAATTCTCTCAACCTGAAACAACTGGATTGTTCAGAACAGAAGTAAACTTAAGAATAAAACCTCTATTCTTAAATAAATCAAATACCCAGTCTGGTAGACATTCAGGAACTTCAAGTATTTTCTTAAATAATGTTTATATCGCCACCTTGAAAATGATAATTTTTCTTCGGCTTGCTTCTGACTCGCTATTTCTGTCTCTTCTCCGTTTTTGTCGTGTCACTGGTGTGCTTTGGCGCGCGTGTAAAAACACTGGCTCGGATTGGCTACCATAACGCTGCCTTAGCCTTGTTAAGTTAAACAGGTGTTACACCGAGGACTGTGACCTATCGAGATCTGTTACTCCTCACTAGCCTGGGCAGTGGTCCGCTCGCATTACTGTTAGTATATCAATATATAGTAACGCACCGCTTTTAATGACCAGTAACGTCAACGGCGTTGTAACGACAGGAAAAGTAATTAATTATATTATCCCGTTACTGACAAAATGACGCCGTTATCGCAACACTGTACATGACTATCTCAAAAATGTTACTCTATTGTACATATATCACAATGATCACACATTACATTGAGAAATAGGTTTGAACCAACTAAGCTTTATATCTTAATTTAAGATTGTGAACTGCTGAGATCGTGGCATCTGTAAGACATCTGCACAGCGGGAAAGTGGTCAGCGATACAAGTGAACAGGACGAACCAACAGAGAAGAGAAGAAAGGTGGAAAAATCTCCTGCCACAAGGTGTTCCGGTCATGTGTATCTCATTGGGCAGCCCAGCTCCAGCATCAGTGGCTGTCAACTTCCTACTAATCGCCAGGTGTATCGCCATTCTGGAGTATGGCAAGGATTAAAACACTTACTAGACCAAATGCAGTCAATCACTCATTGCAGTTCCTTTCTCTTCCTCTGTTGTGTTGTCTCTTCTCTTGTTTTTGACTATTTTCCTGTATTTCTCATGGAGGATCATGAAGTGATTGACTGCATTTGGTCTAGTGTTTTAATCCTTGCCATACTCCAGAATGGCAAAACAACATCCAGTGTATCATGGGCTAGAGAACTATTGTCACTGTACAAGCCAACCTAGAAAATCCTGAAGCTACTGGATTACTGAAGGTTTGCCTACCGCTTCAGACTCTGTGTCCCAGCGACAACAGAGGTCTACGAATGGCTGCTTTTGAACCGTCCCTTCACCAGTCGGTGTCTGTGACATGGCGGGCAGAAAGCCCCGCCTTTGTCGCTCTCTGGCAGTTTGTCCCGGAGAGCAACGATGCCGTCCACCCTCTGCTATGTCACAAAAGCCTGGTGACGCAGCTCCACCGGACCGTCAGCCACGTCAGCCACGTCGACCACGCGATGATGGCCTTGAACGCTGTCGGGTCCCAGACTCTCCTGGGAATTAAAGAAAGAGAAATACAGATATTTCTGTATCCTAATCGTCAGGACATCACCCCTCCTTCCCCTCTGTCTTGCCAGCAATCAGCAGGACCAAACATCACCCTTTATTATGTTAATTAACAGAGCAAGAATGAGGCAGCAGCTCTGTGGTGCACCCAGAAAGTCTAATACTACCGCTACTAATATCCTCTGTAAATATATATCACATGTATTTGTTTGATACTCTCATTGGCTTTATTGGGTATTTTCTGTCTAGAATAGATTCAAACAATTTTTTCCCCAATTATTTAGCAGATAGATAGATAGATAGATAGATAGATAGATAGATAGATAGATAGATAGATAGAGAGAGAGAGAGAGAGACAGAGAGAGTACTTGGTGAAGCCAATTAGCACCGCCATGATAATGCTAATTTCCGGTAGCATTGGTATGGGATTTCCAATATAACATTAGCATGGAGCTAATTGTCGGCCGAGAGTGAAGTCAAATCTTTGATATATTATAATTTCTTTCATTTGATTATTAATGAAACTAATGGTATAAATAAAAAAGCGACCTTATTGATAGATGTTGTACTTGGTGTTTTAGAAAGCCAATTAGCACCGCCATGATAATGCTAATTTCCGGTAGCATTGGTATGGGATTTCCAATATAACATTAGCATGGAGCTAATTGTCGGCCGAGAGTGAAGTCAAATGTTTGATATATTATCATTTCCTTCATTTGATTATTAATGAAACGAATAGTATATTTTTTATTCAATTGAATTATCAATGTATCTTTACCTTATAAAGGATTAAATGTCCACCCCAAGAGGATTTGATGTCTTCAAATGTATTTTTTGTTTTAAGCATAATTGGTTGTCCTGTAGGTCAGTGGATAAGGTGTTGGGCGACAGGCCACTCAGTGCAGGGTTCAAACCCCACTGTGACCTCCTGATCCTGGCTAATAGCCGGTATGCATCGGTTGAGGGGGGACTGGCCCGAACCAAGCCAACGTTACAGGAAAACCTTTTCTTCATTACTACTAATGCTTTACATTAGACAAACAGCCTGCTCGCTCTTTGCTGTTTTAGAAAGCCAATTAGCACCGCCATGATAATGCTAATTTCCGATAGCATTCCTATGGGATTTCCAATATAACGTTAGCATCCAGCTAATTGTCGGCTGAGAGTCAAGTCAAATCTTTCATATATTATCATTTCCTTCATTTGATTATTAATATAAACTAATAGTATATTTTTTATTCAATTGAATTATCAATGTATCTTTACCTTATAAAGGATTAAATGTCCGCCCCAAGAGGATTTGATCATTTTTTATTATTATCAAACAGTGCTCCTTCACTACAAGTACAACTATACACACATAATAAACATATAACAACATATTTAAAACTTGTAAATCCTGTAAAGCTGCTTTGTGACAACATGTGTTGTGGAAAACCAAAATATATTTCATTGGATTTGATTTGATATTTACATTTTTTTTATTATGTACAACTATTTACTACAGGGCAGGTGGGGCGTTTGGCTCACTAGACCTGTTCAAAAAACTACTTTTTCATTAACACTAATCTTTGGAGGACAACTTTTATTTTTATGTAAGAATCAAAAGAAAACAATTCTGTAAAATACAGTACAGTAGTAATAAAAATAATTGGGGTTAGGTGGGCCATACAGCGAAAAGAGGAGGCGAGAAAAGAGGGTCAGTGTTCAGTGTTCATGGTCAGCCACTGGTCAGTGTTCATCCACACCGTCCCCTCAAAAGCCCTCAATGTCTAAAATACAGTAAATAGTACAGGAAGAGGTGCCTTACACAATCACCAACTATAACAGCCTAAAATGTGGTTAGAAATGAGGGGGAGAGACAAGTAATTTTTTTTACCTTATTTTCAGTAGTTTTTAGCACTTTGAGTTGCATGTATGTATGAAAGGTGCTATACAAATAAAGATTATTATTACAGTGGTACCTCGAGATACGAGCTGCTCTATATATGAGCGATCCAAGATACGAGCACCGAGACGAGCAAAATTTCTGTTCGACACCCGAGTGCACGCTCGAGATACGAGCATGAACCACTAGGTGGCAGTACAGTACTATATGGAAAAAAAGAAATAATTAATCAGCTCAAAGACACACTCAAACGCTTTTCTTTTTCACCCTCCCCCACAACCTTAGGTTCAAAAACACAAACATACCTGTATGTGCGGAGATGACGTCATTTAGCGCGTTCTAGCAGCCAATAGCGTTTTTTTAATTTTAAACACATCCAGCAGAACAATGAACTGATGGTTCACACCATCACCCCCCCCCACCCGTCTACCTATAAGTGGCTGCATGTACATAACAAAGGGTGGCCTAATGGAATGCAAATATCCCCAGAACTGCCCCCTGGTGGAGACCAGGTGGAAAAAGTGTGGAATGAAAATGCTGGGACTCCTAGTGTTAAAACTACATTCCCAGAGATTGATGCTATAGCTTTGAAATTGGTACCAAACGATAGGTAATAACATTTTCATTTATCTGGTATAAAACACATAGACACTATGTACATTTCAACTATATTTAATGCAAAAACATACATATTTTTGATGCTTGGAAAGGATGACATCGTATGATACATGACCAGTGTTGGGAACGTTACTTTAAAAAAGTAATTAGTTATAGTTACTCACTACTTGTTCAAAAACGTAACTGAGTTAGTAACTGAATTACTCTATAATACAAGTAACTCGTTACCAGGGAAAGTAACTATTTGCATTACAGTTAAAAAAAAGTTATATGCCAATGAATAAGGATTTTTTGAAAAAGCAGTACTCACAGTCAGTTGAAATGAGTATTTATTGCACATCAACAGACCAGTGCAGGATAAAATCCTTTAAAACCCCAAATCTTTGTAAATAATAATAATAATAAAAAGCAAAAGTAAACAGTTACACTATATAAAGTGCATTTAAATCAAATATCAAATATATTTGTATAGCGCTTTTCACAACATATGTTGTCACAAAGCGCTTTACAGTATTTACAAAGTTAACAATACTATGGGTCCAAATCCCTTATGAGCAAGCCAAAGGCGACAGTGGCAAGGAAAAACTCCCTAGATGGTGGGGAATAGGAAGAAACCTTGGGAGGACCAAGACTCAAAAGGGAACCCATCCTCCATTGGGCGGCCCGTTAACACACAAATTACACAAAAACAAATTATACAGACTAATACACAAGTTACAAATAAATCACACAATCAGGCTAAGTATAAGGTAACTAGAATGAAAGTTCTGGGTGCTGATATTGTCAATGTAAATGTCTTATGATGAACGCCAGGTTTTCATTCCATGTCGGAGCGATGATACTGGAATTGTAGGCTCCAACTGCAGTGTTACTCCCCAAGTGAACCTCGGAGAAGAAAGATATGTGATGTGGTAAATATGTAACAGATTATTCAAAGGCCAAACTACATCTATTTACATATTTACATTGACATCTATCAAATTAAATTAAATTCTCTCAACCTGAAACAACTGGATTGTTCAGAACAGAAGTAAACTTAAGAATAAAACCTCTATTCTTAAATAAATCAAATACCCAGTCTGGTAGACATTCAGGAACTTCAAGTATTTTCTTAAATAATGTTTATATCGCCACCTTGAAAATGATAATTTTTCTTCGGCTTGCTTCTGACTCGCTATTTCTGTCTCTTCTCCGTTTTTGTCGTGTCACTGGTGTGCTTTGGCGCGCGTGTAAAAACACTGGCTCGGATTGGCTACCATAACGCTGCCTTAGCCTTGTTAAGTTAAACAGGTGTTACACCGAGGACTGTGACCTATCGAGATCTGTTACTCCTCACTAGCCTGGGCAGTGGTCCGCTCGCATTACTGTTAGTATATCAATATATAGTAACGCACCGCTTTTAATGACCAGTAACGTCAACGGCGTTGTAACGACAGGAAAAGTAATTAATTATATTATCCCGTTACTGACAAAATGACGCCGTTATCGCAACACTGTACATGACTATCTCAAAAATGTTACTCTATTGTACATATATCACAATGATCACACATTACATTGAGAAATAGGTTTGAACCAACTAAGCTTTATATCTTAATTTAAGATTGTGAACTGCTGAGATCGTGGCATCTGTAAGACATCTGCACAGCGGGAAAGTGGTCAGCGATACAAGTGAACAGGACGAACCAACAGAGAAGAGAAGAAAGGTGGAAAAATCTCCTGCCACAAGGTGTTCCGGTCATGTGTATCTCATTGGGCAGCCCAGCTCCAGCATCAGTGGCTGTCAACTTCCTACTAATCGCCAGGTGTATCGCCATTCTGGAGTATGGCAAGGATTAAAACACTTACTAGACCAAATGCAGTCAATCACTCATTGCAGTTCCTTTCTCTTCCTCTGTTGTGTTGTCTCTTCTCTTGTTTTTGACTATTTTCCTGTATTTCTCATGGAGGATCATGAAGTGATTGACTGCATTTGGTCTAGTGTTTTAATCCTTGCCATACTCCAGAATGGCAAAACAACATCCAGTGTATCATGGGCTAGAGAACTATTGTCACTGTACAAGCCAACCTAGAAAATCCTGAAGCTACTGGATTACTGAAGGTTTGCCTACCGCTTCAGACTCTGTGTCCCAGCGACAACAGAGGTCTACGAATGGCTGCTTTTGAACCGTCCCTTCACCAGTCG
The DNA here is from genome assembly GCF_052324685.1 of Brachyhypopomus gauderio. Taxonomy (NCBI): domain Eukaryota; kingdom Metazoa; phylum Chordata; class Actinopteri; order Gymnotiformes; family Hypopomidae; genus Brachyhypopomus; species Brachyhypopomus gauderio. Next base: position 221,212 of record NW_027507026.1, on the reverse strand, counting down.
GTGTCTGTGACATGGCGGGCAGAAAGCCCCGCCTTTGTCGCTCTCTGGCAGTTTGTCCCGGAGAGCAACGATGCCGTCCACCCTCTGCTATGTCACAAAAGCCTGGTGACGCAGCTCCACCGGACCGTCAGCCACGTCAGCCACGTCGACCACGCGATGATGGCCTTGAACGCTGTCGGGTCCCAGACTCTCCTGGGAATTAAAGAAAGAGAAATACAGATATTTCTGTATCCTAATCGTCAGGACATCACCCCTCCTTCCCCTCTGTCTTGCCAGCAATCAGCAGGACCAAACATCACCCTTTATTATGTTAATTAACAGAGCAAGAATGAGGCAGCAGCTCTGTGGTGCACCCAGAAAGTCTAATACTACCGCTACTAATATCCTCTGTAAATATATATCACATGTATTTGTTTGATACTCTCATTGGCTTTATTGGGTATTTTCTGTCTAGAATAGATTCAAACAATTTTTTCCCCAATTATTTAGCAGATAGATAGATAGATAGATAGATAGATAGATAGATAGATAGATAGATAGATAGAGAGAGAGAGAGAGAGACAGAGAGAGTACTTGGTGAAGCCAATTAGCACCGCCATGATAATGCTAATTTCCGGTAGCATTGGTATGGGATTTCCAATATAACATTAGCATGGAGCTAATTGTCGGCCGAGAGTGAAGTCAAATCTTTGATATATTATAATTTCTTTCATTTGATTATTAATGAAACTAATGGTATAAATAAAAAAGCGACCTTATTGATAGATGTTGTACTTGGTGTTTTAGAAAGCCAATTAGCACCGCCATGATAATGCTAATTTCCGGTAGCATTGGTATGGGATTTCCAATATAACATTAGCATGGAGCTAATTGTCGGCCGAGAGTGAAGTCAAATGTTTGATATATTATCATTTCCTTCATTTGATTATTAATGAAACGAATAGTATATTTTTTATTCAATTGAATTATCAATGTATCTTTACCTTATAAAGGATTAAATGTCCACCCCAAGAGGATTTGATGTCTTCAAATGTATTTTTTGTTTTAAGCATAATTGGTTGTCCTGTAGGTCAGTGGATAAGGTGTTGGGCGACAGGCCACTCAGTGCAGGGTTCAAACCCCACTGTGACCTCCTGATCCTGGCTAATAGCCGGTATGCATCGGTTGAGGGGGGACTGGCCCGAACCAAGCCAACGTTACAGGAAAACCTTTTCTTCATTACTACTAATGCTTTACATTAGACAAACAGCCTGCTCGCTCTTTGCTGTTTTAGAAAGCCAATTAGCACCGCCATGATAATGCTAATTTCCGATAGCATTCCTATGGGATTTCCAATATAACGTTAGCATCCAGCTAATTGTCGGCTGAGAGTCAAGTCAAATCTTTCATATATTATCATTTCCTTCATTTGATTATTAATATAAACTAATAGTATATTTTTTATTCAATTGAATTATCAATGTATCTTTACCTTATAAAGGATTAAATGTCCGCCCCAAGAGGATTTGATCATTTTTTATTATTATCAAACAGTGCTCCTTCACTACAAGTACAACTATACACACATAATAAACATATAACAACATATTTAAAACTTGTAAATCCTGTAAAGCTGCTTTGTGACAACATGTGTTGTGGAAAACCAAAATATATTTCATTGGATTTGATTTGATATTTACATTTTTTTTATTATGTACAACTATTTACTACAGGGCAGGTGGGGCGTTTGGCTCACTAGACCTGTTCAAAAAACTACTTTTTCATTAACACTAATCTTTGGAGGACAACTTTTATTTTTATGTAAGAATCAAAAGAAAACAATTCTGTAAAATACAGTACAGTAGTAATAAAAATAATTGGGGTTAGGTGGGCCATACAGCGAAAAGAGGAGGCGAGAAAAGAGGGTCAGTGTTCAGTGTTCATGGTCAGCCACTGGTCAGTGTTCATCCACACCGTCCCCTCAAAAGCCCTCAATGTCTAAAATACAGTAAATAGTACAGGAAGAGGTGCCTTACACAATCACCAACTATAACAGCCTAAAATGTGGTTAGAAATGAGGGGGAGAGACAAGTAATTTTTTTTTACCTTATTTTCAGTAGTTTTTAGCACTTTGAGTTGCATGTATGTATGAAAGGTGCTATACAAATAAAGATTATTATTACAGTGGTACCTCGAGATACGAGCTGCTCTATATATGAGCGATCCAAGATACGAGCACCGAGACGAGCAAAATTTCTGTTCGACACCCGAGTGCACGCTCGAGATACGAGCATGAACCACTAGGTGGCAGTACAGTACTATATGGAAAAAAAGAAATAATTAATCAGCTCAAAGACACACTCAAACGCTTTTCTTTTTCACCCTCCCCCACAACCTTAGGTTCAAAAACACAAACATACCTGTATGTGCGGAGATGACGTCATTTAGCGCGTTCTAGCAGCCAATAGCGTTTTTTTAATTTTAAACACATCCAGCAGAACAATGAACTGATGGTTCACACCATCACCCCCCCCCACCCGTCTACCTATAAGTGGCTGCATGTACATAACAAAGGGTGGCCTAATGGAATGCAAATATCCCCAGAACTGCCCCCTGGTGGAGACCAGGTGGAAAAAGTGTGGAATGAAAATGCTGGGACTCCTAGTGTTAAAACTACATTCCCAGAGATTGATGCTATAGCTTTGAAATTGGTACCAAACGATAGGTAATAACATTTTCATTTATCTGGTATAAAACACATAGACACTATGTACATTTCAACTATATTTAATGCAAAAACATACATATTTTTGATGCTTGGAAAGGATGACATCGTATGATACATGACCAGTGTTGGGAACGTTACTTTAAAAAAGTAATTAGTTATAGTTACTCACTACTTGTTCAAAAACGTAACTGAGTTAGTAACTGAATTACTCTATAATACAAGTAACTCGTTACCAGGGAAAGTAACTATTTGCATTACAGTTAAAAAAAAGTTATATGCCAATGAATAAGGATTTTTTGAAAAAGCAGTACTCACAGTCAGTTGAAATGAGTATTTATTGCACATCAACAGACCAGTGCAGGATAAAATCCTTTAAAACCCCAAATCTTTGTAAATAATAATAATAATAAAAAGCAAAAGTAAACAGTTACACTATATAAAGTGCATTTAAATCAAATATCAAATATATTTGTATAGCGCTTTTCACAACATATGTTGTCACAAAGCGCTTTACAGTATTTACAAAGTTAACAATACTATGGGTCCAAATCCCTTATGAGCAAGCCAAAGGCGACAGTGGCAAGGAAAAACTCCCTAGATGGTGGGGAATAGGAAGAAACCTTGGGAGGACCAAGACTCAAAAGGGAACCCATCCTCCATTGGGCGGCCCGTTAACACACAAATTACACAAAAACAAATTATACAGACTAATACACAAGTTACAAATAAATCACACAATCAGGCTAAGTATAAGGTAACTAGAATGAAAGTTCTGGGTGCTGATATTGTCAATGTAAATGTCTTATGATGAACGCCAGGTTTTCATTCCATGTCGGAGCGATGATACTGGAATTGTAGGCTCCAACTGCAGTGTTACTCCCCAAGTGAACCTCGGAGAAGAAAGATATGTGATGTGGTAAATATGTAACAGATTATTCAAAGGCCAAACTACATCTATTTACATATTTACATTGACATCTATCAAATTAAATTAAATTCTCTCAACCTGAAACAACTGGATTGTTCAGAACAGAAGTAAACTTAAGAATAAAACCTCTATTCTTAAATAAATCAAATACCCAGTCTGGTAGACATTCAGGAACTTCAAGTATTTTCTTAAATAATGTTTATATCGCCACCTTGAAAATGATAATTTTTCTTCGGCTTGCTTCTGACTCGCTATTTCTGTCTCTTCTCCGTTTTTGTCGTGTCACTGGTGTGCTTTGGCGCGCGTGTAAAAACACTGGCTCGGATTGGCTACCATAACGCTGCCTTAGCCTTGTTAAGTTAAACAGGTGTTACACCGAGGACTGTGACCTATCGAGATCTGTTACTCCTCACTAGCCTGGGCAGTGGTCCGCTCGCATTACTGTTAGTATATCAATATATAGTAACGCACCGCTTTTAATGACCAGTAACGTCAACGGCGTTGTAACGACAGGAAAAGTAATTAATTATATTATCCCGTTACTGACAAAATGACGCCGTTATCGCAACACTGTACATGACTATCTCAAAAATGTTACTCTATTGTACATATATCACAATGATCACACATTACATTGAGAAATAGGTTTGAACCAACTAAGCTTTATATCTTAATTTAAGATTGTGAACTGCTGAGATCGTGGCATCTGTAAGACATCTGCACAGCGGGAAAGTGGTCAGCGATACAAGTGAACAGGACGAACCAACAGAGAAGAGAAGAAAGGTGGAAAAATCTCCTGCCACAAGGTGTTCCGGTCATGTGTATCTCATTGGGCAGCCCAGCTCCAGCATCAGTGGCTGTCAACTTCCTACTAATCGCCAGGTGTATCGCCATTCTGGAGTATGGCAAGGATTAAAACACTTACTAGACCAAATGCAGTCAATCACTCATTGCAGTTCCTTTCTCTTCCTCTGTTGTGTTGTCTCTTCTCTTGTTTTTGACTATTTTCCTGTATTTCTCATGGAGGATCATGAAGTGATTGACTGCATTTGGTCTAGTGTTTTAATCCTTGCCATACTCCAGAATGGCAAAACAACATCCAGTGTATCATGGGCTAGAGAACTATTGTCACTGTACAAGCCAACCTAGAAAATCCTGAAGCTACTGGATTACTGAAGGTTTGCCTACCGCTTCAGACTCTGTGTCCCAGCGACAACAGAGGTCTACGAATGGCTGCTTTTGAACCGTCCCTTCACCAGTCGGTGTCTGTGACATGGCGGGCAGAAAGCCCCGCCTTTGTCGCTCTCTGGCAGTTTGTCCCGGAGAGCAACGATGCCGTCCACCCTCTGCTATGTCACAAAAGCCTGGTGACGCAGCTCCACCGGACCGTCAGCCACGTCAGCCACGTCGACCACGCGATGATGGCCTTGAACGCTGTCGGGTCCCAGACTCTCCTGGGAATTAAAGAAAGAGAAATACAGATATTTCTGTATCCTAATCGTCAGGACATCACCCCTCCTTCCCCTCTGTCTTGCCAGCAATCAGCAGGACCAAACATCACCCTTTATTATGTTAATTAACAGAGCAAGAATGAGGCAGCAGCTCTGTGGTGCACCCAGAAAGTCTAATACTACCGCTACTAATATCCTCTGTAAATATATATCACATGTATTTGTTTGATACTCTCATTGGCTTTATTGGGTATTTTCTGTCTAGAATAGATTCAAACAATTTTTTCCCCAATTATTTAGCAGATAGATAGATAGATAGATAGATAGATAGATAGATAGATAGATAGATAGATAGAGAGAGAGAGAGAGAGACAGAGAGAGTACTTGGTGAAGCCAATTAGCACCGCCATGATAATGCTAATTTCCGGTAGCATTGGTATGGGATTTCCAATATAACATTAGCATGGAGCTAATTGTCGGCCGAGAGTGAAGTCAAATCTTTGATATATTATAATTTCTTTCATTTGATTATTAATGAAACTAATGGTATAAATAAAAAAGCGACCTTATTGATAGATGTTGTACTTGGTGTTTTAGAAAGCCAATTAGCACCGCCATGATAATGCTAATTTCCGGTAGCATTGGTATGGGATTTCCAATATAACATTAGCATGGAGCTAATTGTCGGCCGAGAGTGAAGTCAAATGTTTGATATATTATCATTTCCTTCATTTGATTATTAATGAAACGAATAGTATATTTTTTATTCAATTGAATTATCAATGTATCTTTACCTTATAAAGGATTAAATGTCCACCCCAAGAGGATTTGATGTCTTCAAATGTATTTTTTGTTTTAAGCATAATTGGTTGTCCTGTAGGTCAGTGGATAAGGTGTTGGGCGACAGGCCACTCAGTGCAGGGTTCAAACCCCACTGTGACCTCCTGATCCTGGCTAATAGCCGGTATGCATCGGTTGAGGGGGGACTGGCCCGAACCAAGCCAACGCTACAGGAAAACCTTTTCTTCATTACTACTAATGCTTTACATTAGACAAACAGCCTGCTCGCTCTTTGCTGTTTTAGAAAGCCAATTTGCACCGCCATGATAATGCTAATTTCCGATAGCATTCCTATGGGATTTCCTATATAACGTTAGCATCCAGCTAATTGTCGGCTGAGAGTCAAGTCAAATCTTTCATATATTATCATTTCCTTCATTTGATTATTAATATAAACTAATAGTATATTTTTTATTCAATTGAATTATCAATGTATCTTTACCTTATAAAGGATTAAATGTCCGCCCCAAGAGGATTTGATCATTTTTTATTATTATCAAACAGTGCTCCTTCACTACAAGTACAACTATACACACATAATAAACATATAACAACATATTTAAAACTTGTAAATCCTGTAAAGCTGCTTTGTGACAACATGTGTTGTGGAAAACCAAAATATATTTCATTGGATTTGATTTGATATTTACATTTTTTTTATTATGTACAACTATTTACTACAGGGCAGGTGGGGCGTTTGGCTCACTAGACCTGTTCAAAAAACTACTTTTTCATTAACACTAATCTTTGGAGGACAACTTTTATTTTTATGTAAGAATCAAAAGAAAACAATTCTGTAAAATACAGTACAGTAGTAATAAAAATAATTGGGGTTAGGTGGGCCATACAGCGAAAAGAGGAGGCGAGAAAAGAGGGTCAGTGTTCAGTGTTCATGGTCAGCCACTGGTCAGTGTTCATCCACACCGTCCCCTCAAAAGCCCTCAATGTCTAAAATACAGTAAATAGTACAGGAAGAGGTGCCTTACACAATCACCAACTATAACAGCCTAAAATGTGGTTAGAAATGAGGGGGAGAGACAAGTAATTTTTTTTTACCTTATTTTCAGTAGTTTTTAGCACTTTGAGTTGCATGTATGTATGAAAGGTGCTATACAAATAAAGATTATTATTACAGTGGTACCTCGAGATACGAGCTGCTCTATATATGAGCGATCCAAGATACGAGCACCGAGACGAGCAAAATTTCTGTTCGACACCCGAGTGCACGCTCGAGATACGAGCATGAACCACTAGGTGGCAGTACAGTACTATATGGAAAAAAAGAAATAATTAATCAGCTCAAAGACACACTCAAACGCTTTTCTTTTTCACCCTCCCCCACAACCTTAGGTTCAAAAACACAAACATACCTGTATGTGCGGAGATGACGTCATTTAGCGCGTTCTAGCAGCCAATAGCGTTTTTTTAATTTTAAACACATCCAGCAGAACAATGAACTGATGGTTCACACCATCACCCCCCCCTCACCCGTCTACCTATAAGTGGCTGCATGTACATAACAAAGGGTGGCCTAATGGAATGCAAATATCCCCAGAACTGCCCCCTGGTGGAGACCAGGTGGAAAAAGTGTGGAATGAAAATGCTGGGACTCCTAGTGTTAAAACTACATTCCCAGAGATTGATGCTATAGCTTTGAAATTGGTACCAAACGATAGGTAATAACATTTTCATTTATCTGGTATAAAACACATAGACACTATGTACATTTCAACTATATTTAATGCAAAAACATACATATTTTTGATGCTTGGAAAGGATGACATCGTATGATACATGACCAGTGTTGGGAACGTTACTTTAAAAAAGTAATTAGTTATAGTTACTCACTACTTGTTCAAAAACGTAACTGAGTTAGTAACTGAATTACTCTATAATACAAGTAACTCGTTACCAGGGAAAGTAACTATTTGCATTACAGTTAAAAAAAAGTTATATGCCAATGAATAAGGATTTTTTGAAAAAGCAGTACTCACAGTCAGTTGAAATGAGTATTTATTGCACATCAACAGACCAGTGCAGGATAAAATCCTTTAAAACCCCAAATCTTTGTAAATAATAATAATAATAAAAAGCAAAAGTAAACAGTTACACTATATAAAGTGCATTTAAATCAAATATCAAATATATTTGTATAGCGCTTTTCACAACATATGTTGTCACAAAGCGCTTTACAGTATTTACAAAGTTAACAATACTATGGGTCCAAATCCCTTATGAGCAAGCCAAAGGCGACAGTGGCAAGGAAAAACTCCCTAGATGGTGGGGAATAGGAAGAAACCTTGGGAGGACCAAGACTCAAAAGGGAACCCATCCTCCATTGGGCGGCCCGTTAACACACAAATTACACAAAAACAAATTATACAGACTAATACACAAGTTACAAATAAATCACACAATCAGGCTAAGTATAAGGTAACTAGAATGAAAGTTCTGGGTGCTGATATTGTCAATGTAAATGTCTTATGATGAACGCCAGGTTTTCATTCCATGTCGGAGCGATGATACTGGAATTGTAGGCTCCAACTGCAGTGTTACTCCCCAAGTGAACCTCGGAGAAGAAAGATATGTGATGTGGTAAATATGTAACAGATTATTCAAAGGCCAAACTACATCTATTTACATATTTACATTGACATCTATCAAATTAAATTAAATTCTCTCAACCTGAAACAACTGGATTGTTCAGAACAGAAGTAAACTTAAGAATAAAACCTCTATTCTTAAATAAATCAAATACCCAGTCTGGTAGACATTCAGGAACTTCAAGTATTTTCTTAAATAATGTTTATATCGCCACCTTGAAAATGATAATTTTTCTTCGGCTTGCTTCTGACTCGCTATTTCTGTCTCTTCTCCGTTTTTGTCGTGTCACTGGTGTGCTTTGGCGCGCGTGTAAAAACACTGGCTCGGATTGGCTACCATAACGCTGCCTTAGCCTTGTTAAGTTAAACAGGTGTTACACCGAGGACTGTGACCTATCGAGATCTGTTACTCCTCACTAGCCTGGGCAGTGGTCCGCTCGCATTACTGTTAGTATATCAATATATAGTAACGCACCGCTTTTAATGACCAGTAACGTCAACGGCGTTGTAACGACAGGAAAAGTAATTAATTATATTATCCCGTTACTGACAAAATGACGCCGTTATCGCAACACTGTACATGACTATCTCAAAAATGTTACTCTATTGTACATATATCACAATGATCACACATTACATTGAGAAATAGGTTTGAACCAACTAAGCTTTATATCTTAATTTAAGATTGTGAACTGCTGAGATCGTGGCATCTGTAAGACATCTGCACAGCGGGAAAGTGGTCAGCGATACAAGTGAACAGGACGAACCAACAGAGAAGAGAAGAAAGGTGGAAAAATCTCCTGCCACAAGGTGTTCCGGTCATGTGTATCTCATTGGGCAGCCCAGCTCCAGCATCAGTGGCTGTCAACTTCCTACTAATCGCCAGGTGTATCGCCATTCTGGAGTATGGCAAGGATTAAAACACTTACTAGACCAAATGCAGTCAATCACTCATTGCAGTTCCTTTCTCTTCCTCTGTTGTGTTGTCTCTTCTCTTGTTTTTGACTATTTTCCTGTATTTCTCATGGAGGATCATGAAGTGATTGACTGCATTTGGTCTAGTGTTTTAATCCTTGCCATACTCCAGAATGGCAAAACAACATCCAGTGTATCATGGGCTAGAGAACTATTGTCACTGTACAAGCCAACCTAGAAAATCCTGAAGCTACTGGATTACTGAAGGTTTGCCTACCGCTTCAGACTCTGTGTCCCAGCGACAACAGAGGTCTACGAATGGCTGCTTTTGAACCGTCCCTTCACCAGTCGGTGTCTGTGACATGGCGGGCAGAAAGCCCCGCCTTTGTCGCTCTCTGGCAGTTTGTCCCGGAGAGCAACGATGCCGTCCACCCTCTGCTATGTCACAAAAGCCTGGTGACGCAGCTCCACCGGACCGTCAGCCACGTCAGCCACGTCGACCACGCGATGATGGCCTTGAACGCTGTCGGGTCCCAGACTCTCCTGGGAATTAAAGAAAGAGAAATACAGATATTTCTGTATCCTAATCGTCAGGACATCACCCCTCCTTCCCCTCTGTCTTGCCAGCAATCAGCAGGACCAAACATCACCCTTTATTATGTTAATTAACAGAGCAAGAATGAGGCAGCAGCTCTGTGGTGCACCCAGAAAGTCTAATACTACCGCTACTAATATCCTCTGTAAATATATATCACATGTATTTGTTTGATACTCTCATTGGCTTTATTGGGTATTTTCTGTCTAGAATAGATTCAAACAATTTTTTCCCCAATTATTTAGCAGATAGATAGATAGATAGATAGATAGATAGATAGATAGATAGATAGATAGATAGATAGAGAGAGAGAGAGAGAGACAGAGAGAGTACTTGGTGAAGCCAATTAGCACCGCCATGATAATGCTAATTTCCGGTAGCATTGGTATGGGATTTCCAATATAACATTAGCATGGAGCTAATTGTCGGCCGAGAGTGAAGTCAAATCTTTGATATATTATAATTTCTTTCATTTGATTATTAATGAAACTAATGGTATAAATAAAAAAGCGACCTTATTGATAGATGTTGTACTTGGTGTTTTAGAAAGCCAATTAGCACCGCCATGATAATGCTAATTTCCGGTAGCATTGGTATGGGATTTCCAATATAACATTAGCATGGAGCTAATTGTCGGCCGAGAGTGAAGTCAAATGTTTGATATATTATCATTTCCTTCATTTGATTATTAATGAAACGAATAGTATATTTTTTATTCAATTGAATTATCAATGTATCTTTACCTTATAAAGGATTAAATGTCCACCCCAAGAGGATTTGATGTCTTCAAATGTATTTTTTGTTTTAAGCATAATTGGTTGTCCTGTAGGTCAGTGGATAAGGTGTTGGGCGACAGGCCACTCAGTGCAGGGTTCAAACCCCACTGTGACCTCCTGATCCTGGCTAATAGCCGGTATGCATCGGTTGAGGGGGGACTGGCCCGAACCAAGCCAACGCTACAGGAAAACCTTTTCTTCATTACTACTAATGCTTTACATTAGACAAACAGCCTGCTCGCTCTTTGCTGTTTTAGAAAGCCAATTTGCACCGCCATGATAATGCTAATTTCCGATAGCATTCCTATGGGATTTCCTATATAACGTTAGCATCCAGCTAATTGTCGGCTGAGAGTCAAGTCAAATCTTTCATATATTATCATTTCCTTCATTTGATTATTAATATAAACTAATAGTATATTTTTTATTCAATTGAATTATCAATGTATCTTTACCTTATAAAGGATTAAATGTCCGCCCCAAGAGGATTTGATCATTTTTTATTATTATCAAACAGTGCTCCTTCACTACAAGTACAACTATACACACATAATAAACATATAACAACATATTTAAAACTTGTAAATCCTGTAAAGCTGCTTTGTGACAACATGTGTTGTGGAAAACCAAAATATATTTCATTGGATTTGATTTGATATTTACATTTTTTTTATTATGTACAACTATTTACTACAGGGCAGGTGGGGCGTTTGGCTCACTAGACCTGTTCAAAAAACTACTTTTTCATTAACACTAATCTTTGGAGGACAACTTTTATTTTTATGTAAGAATCAAAAGAAAACAATTCTGTAAAATACAGTACAGTAGTAATAAAAATAATTGGGGTTAGGTGGGCCATACAGCGAAAAGAGGAGGCGAGAAAAGAGGGTCAGTGTTCAGTGTTCATGGTCAGCCACTGGTCAGTGTTCATCCACACCGTCCCCTCAAAAGCCCTCAATGTCTAAAATACAGTAAATAGTACAGGAAGAGGTGCCTTACACAATCACCAACTATAACAGCCTAAAATGTGGTTAGAAATGAGGGGGAGAGACAAGTAATTTTTTTTTACCTTATTTTCAGTAGTTTTTAGCACTTTGAGTTGCATGTATGTATGAAAGGTGCTATACAAATAAAGATTATTATTACAGTGGTACCTCGAGATACGAGCTGCTCTATATATGAGCGATCCAAGATACGAGCACCGAGACGAGCAAAATTTCTGTTCGACACCCGAGTGCACGCTCGAGATACGAGCATGAACCACTAGGTGGCAGTACAGTACTATATGGAAAAAAAGAAATAATTAATCAGCTCAAAGACACACTCAAACGCTTTTCTTTTTCACCCTCCCCCACAACCTTAGGTTCAAAAACACAAACATACCTGTATGTGCGGAGATGACGTCATTTAGCGCGTTCTAGCAGCCAATAGCGTTTTTTTAATTTTAAACACATCCAGCAGAACAATGAACTGATGGTTCACACCATCACCCCCCCCTCACCCGTCTACCTATAAGTGGCTGCATGTACATAACAAAGGGTGGCCTAATGGAATGCAAATATCCCCAGAACTGCCCCCTGGTGGAGACCAGGTGGAAAAAGTGTGGAATGAAAATGCTGGGACTCCTAGTGTTAAAACTACATTCCCAGAGATTGATGCTATAGCTTTGAAATTGGTACCAAACGATAGGTAATAACATTTTCATTTATCTGGTATAAAACACATAGACACTATGTACATTTCAACTATATTTAATGCAAAAACATACATATTTTTGATGCTTGGAAAGGATGACATCGTATGATACATGACCAGTGTTGGGAACGTTACTTTAAAAAAGTAATTAGTTATAGTTACTCACTACTTGTTCAAAAACGTAACTGAGTTAGTAACTGAATTACTCTATAATACAAGTAACTCGTTACCAGGGAAAGTAACTATTTGCATTACAGTTAAAAAAAAGTTATATGCCAATGAATAAGGATTTTTTGAAAAAGCAGTACTCACAGTCAGTTGAAATGAGTATTTATTGCACATCAACAGACCAGTGCAGGATAAAATCCTTTAAAACCCCAAATCTTTGTAAATAATAATAATAATAAAAAGCAAAAGTAAACAGTTACACTATATAAAGTGCATTTAAATCAAATATCAAATATATTTGTATAGCGCTTTTCACAACATATGTTGTCACAAAGCGCTTTACAGTATTTACAAAGTTAACAATACTATGGGTCCAAATCCCTTATGAGCAAGCCAAAGGCGACAGTGGCAAGGAAAAACTCCCTAGATGGTGGGGAATAGGAAGAAACCTTGGGAGGACCAAGACTCAAAAGGGAACCCATCCTCCATTGGGCGGCCCGTTAACACACAAATTACACAAAAACAAATTATACAGACTAATACACAAGTTACAAATAAATCACACAATCAGGCTAAGTATAAGGTAACTAGAATGAAAGTTCTGGGTGCTGATATTGTCAATGTAAATGTCTTATGATGAACGCCAGGTTTTCATTCCATGTCGGAGCGATGATACTGGAATTGTAGGCTCCAACTGCAGTGTTACTCCCCAAGTGAACCTCGGAGAAGAAAGATATGTGATGTGGTAAATATGTAACAGATTATTCAAAGGCCAAACTACATCTATTTACATATTTACATTGACATCTATCAAATTAAATTAAATTCTCTCAACCTGAAACAACTGGATTGTTCAGAACAGAAGTAAACTTAAGAATAAAACCTCTATTCTTAAATAAATCAAATACCCAGTCTGGTAGACATTCAGGAACTTCAAGTATTTTCTTAAATAATGTTTATATCGCCACCTTGAAAATGATAATTTTTCTTCGGCTTGCTTCTGACTCGCTATTTCTGTCTCTTCTCCGTTTTTGTCGTGTCACTGGTGTGCTTTGGCGCGCGTGTAAAAACACTGGCTCGGATTGGCTACCATAACGCTGCCTTAGCCTTGTTAAGTTAAACAGGTGTTACACCGAGGACTGTGACCTATCGAGATCTGTTACTCCTCACTAGCCTGGGCAGTGGTCCGCTCGCATTACTGTTAGTATATCAATATATAGTAACGCACCGCTTTTAATGACCAGTAACGTCAACGGCGTTGTAACGACAGGAAAAGTAATTAATTATATTATCCCGTTACTGACAAAATGACGCCGTTATCGCAACACTGTACATGACTATCTCAAAAATGTTACTCTATTGTACATATATCACAATGATCACACATTACATTGAGAAATAGGTTTGAACCAACTAAGCTTTATATCTTAATTTAAGATTGTGAACTGCTGAGATCGTGGCATCTGTAAGACATCTGCACAGCGGGAAAGTGGTCAGCGATACAAGTGAACAGGACGAACCAACAGAGAAGAGAAGAAAGGTGGAGAAATCTCCTGCCACAAGGTGTTCCAGTCATGTGTATCTCATTGGGCAGCCCAGCTCCAGCATCAGTGGCTGTCAACTTCCTACTAATCGCCAGGTGTATCGCCATTCTGGAGTATGGCAAGGATTAAAACACTTACTAGACCAAATGCAGTCAATCACTCATTGCAGTTCCTTTCTCTTCCTCTGTTGTGTTGTCTCTTCTCTTGTGTTTGACTATTTTCCTGTATTTCTCATGGAGGATCATGAAGTGATTGACTGCATTTGGTCTAGTGTTTTAATCCTTGCCATACTCCAGAATGGCAAAACAACATCCAGTGTATCATGGGCTAGAGAACTATTGTCACTGTACAAGCCAACCTAGAAAATCCTGAAGCTACTGGATTACTGAAGGTTTGCCTACCGCTTCAGACTCTGTGTCCCAGCGACAACAGAGGTCTACGAATGGCTGCTTTTGAACCGTCCCTTCACCAGTCGGTGTCTGTGACATGGCGGGCAGAAAGCCCCGCCTTTGTCGCTCTCTGGCAGTTTGTCCCGGAGAGCAACGATGCCGTCCACCCTCTGCTATGTCACAAAAGCCTGGTGACGCAGCTCCACCGGACCGTCAGCCACGTCGACCACGCGATGATGGCCTTGAACGCCGTCGGGTCCCAGACTCTCCTGGGAATTAACCCTGATGAGATCCGGGCGTGGTCTACCTTCTTGGGGTCCAGCTGGGCGTGGGGGACCCATTGCATTTTTTGTTAAAATAATCAGCAGATTTAGCCCAATTGCAAGTAAAATAAAGAATACATATGTTAAATTAGTTTGCTCTCATTTATTTATTAGTTACTTTTTTATTAAAATGTAACACAATAAGGAAATGAATCATAAATCATGCTGGCTGACAGGCTGGTCCTATGGCTAGCTGCTGACGGGCTGGTGCTAACGGAGCTGGCTGCTGCTCATCCTCCTTTTCATTATCACTATCAGACTCTGATATTTCAGAAATGTGATCCTGAAATTTCTTCTTCTGAATCACCATCAAAATCCTCTGTCTCTTCCAATAGCAGCTGTAAGGCAGTCTGAACTGAGAATCGCTTTGCCATCTTTTATAGCATTTTTAGCATTTTTAGCATTTATAGCATCATGTCCCCATGATTGGATGAAACACACACTCACACACACACACACACACACACACACACACACACACACACACACACACACAGGTCCAGAGAGGAGGGAGGGATAATGAGGGCTGAGAGAAAAGATGCTTCTTTCAGATCTCACCCCTTTGTCTCTATAGAGATTCTTCGTCTGCTGTCTGACAATATGCAATCAACCCCTGATGTGACAACCATCAAAAGTGTTGATGGTTGCTCACCTTTGCATGCCAAACTCCTCTGTCCTTTGTTTGTATATCCTTTAAAGTCATACAGACGACTATCAACTACCCAACCCAATGTTGATTGCCCACTTTGACTAGCCCAGGGCCCAGTGGACCCTGGACCCTGTATGTAATACAAATGTGAAGGGGGGGGTACGGGGGGGTGGTCATTGAAAATATTTTCTGATTTATGTTGCTCACAGAAAATGAGCCAAGGACCAATGAATCTCAGTTTGAAAAAAAAAAAATTGTAGAATTTTTTTAAGCTGATTTTTTAAAAATGGGTCCCACAGACCCTTGGACCATCTGTAAATATATAGCACATGTATTTGTTTGATACTCTCATTGGCTTTATTGGGTATTTTCTGTCTAGAATAGATTCAAACAATTTTTTCCCCAATTATTTAGCAGATAGATAGATAGATAGATAGATAGATAGATAAATAGATAGATAGATAGATAGATAGATAGATAGATAGATAGATAGATAGATAGATAGATAGATAGATAGAGAGAGAGAGAGAGAGAGACAGAGAGAGACAGAGAGAGTACTTGGTGTCAGGGCTGGCTCGGATGCCGTGCCATCTACGTCCGCTAGGGGCACCCGAGCCAGTCCTAGACTCCAGCAGCGCAATCAGCAATGATCTGTCTCACCGGTTGCCATGGCTTCATAAGGAAGCGTTTGGAGACAGATCATTGCTGATTCGTTTTGGTTATGCCGTTACGCTCTCAGCCTCTCTCTTTCTCTGTTACAGCGTGTGCCTCTTTAGGTATCTCGTCATCTCTCTCTCGTATCTATATTCTCTGTCTTTTTCGAGTTCTCTCCTGCGTCGCTACTGACCTCCCTCAAGTTTTCCTCAACCTGTTACATTCCTATCCCATTGCCGTTTGTTTGGGAAGGGTTTTTTGTTTATATAGCCTTTTTGCTATTAGTCAGCTACTTCCCCTGACGTCCTTGTTTTCGCTTTGTTTCTTTTACGCGTTGAGTAGTCCGCGGTTATTCAGGCACTCCTTTTAGTTCTGTTTTGTTTTTGTGGCACTTGGTTCCACCTCTCCCTCGCTCTCTCTAACGCGGTGTGTGTGCGTCCCTACCACCGCCGTTACACTTGGTGAAGCCAATTAGCACCGCCATGATAATGCTAATTTCCGGTACCATTCGTATGGGATTTCCAATATAACATTAGCATCGAGCTAATTGTCGGCCGAGAGTGAAGTCAAATCTTTGATATATTATCATTTCTTTCATTTGATTATTAATGAAACTAATGGTATAAATAAAAAAGCGACCTTATTGATAGATGTTGTACTTGGTGTTTTAGAAAGCCAATTAGCATCGCCATGATAATGCTAATTTCCGCTAGCATTCGTATGGGATTTCCAATATAACATTAGCATCGAGCTAATTGTCGGCCGAGAGTGAAGTCAAATCTTTGATATATTATCATTTCCTTCATTTGATTATTAATGAAACGAATAGTATATTTTTTATTAAATTGAATTATCAATGTATCTTTACCTTATAAAGGATTAAATGTCCACTCCAAGAGGATTTGATCATTTTTTATTATTATCAAACAGTGCTCCTTCACTACAAGTACAACTATACACACATAATAAACATATAACAACATATTTAAAACTTGTAAATCCTGTAAAGCTGCTTTGTGACAACATGTGTTGTGGAAAACCAAAATATATTTCATTGGATTTGATTTGATATTTACATTTTTTTAATTATGTACAACTATTTACTACAGGGCAGGTGGGGCGTTTGGCTCACTAGACCTGTTCAAAAAACTACTTTTTCATTAACACTAATCTTTGGAGGACAACTTTTATTTTTATGTAAGAATCAAAAGAAAACAATTCTGTAAAATACAGTACAGTAGTAATAAAAATAATTGGGGTTAGGTGGGCCATACAGCGAAAAGAGGAGGCGAGAAAAGAGGGTCAGTGTTCAGTGTTCATCAGGGTTCCCACACCTTGGTTAACATAAAATTCAAGGACCTTTCAATGACTTTCCAGATCCAACTTCCTCAAATTCAAGGACTGCACCTGCCAGCATTTACCTACTCTTACCCCTGAATATGTTATCAAAAAACGATGTTAATACAACGCAAATTCAAAAGACTGAATGTCATTTCAAGCCATGCATCCTGAAATTTTTTGTGCATGACATTAAGCGCTGATTCTACGAAAACTTCACTCACACTCAACATGACTGGCAAGTTAGCGATGCACATCTGAGATGACGACATTCACGTAAAATGGCTATAGTTGTTGAAGGATCAACAACTACCTACAGGAAATACTTGCTTTCGGTGCTGAACAAACAAACAAATTTCTCTACAGGAGAATGACCAAACTTTGCCAAGTAAAAGTCAGCATAAGCCCTGTGCAAAATAATGACATGTTGACAGTAGACAAATAATAATAATAATAACAATAATACACATATGCATATACACATACAGTACATACATAAAACAGAGGAGCAAAGCCATATAATGAGATCAAGGACCGTCAAGGACGGCTGTCTTTTATGCCTGTTTTCAAAAACTTTCCAGGGCCTTGAACTTATTTTTTCAGATTCACAAACTTTCAAGGATTTCAAGGACCCGTGGGAACCCTGAAGGTAGCTCTGCGGGACTTGAGGGACATTGGTTTGTCATCAGGGGCTAATCTCCGGGAAGAAGCAGTGGCCGTGTTTATTTTGCCGAGTCTACCATGCATCAGTCAGCTAGCGGCGGCTAAACGCTTGCAGCTTTCACCTCAGCTGCCTAGGGAGGGGGGGACATGGGGGCCTATCTTCTCAATCACATGGTTTAAGGAGCGAGCCCCCTGGAAAAGATGATGCGCAACTAACCGTCTACTGACAATTCTCTGGAGCGCCCCAGGTCACTCTTGTTTCCCACCAGGATGACGGGGATGTTTTCCGACTGGTGCGCCCAGCGAAGCTGTATGCGCAGCTCCGAAGCCTTCTCAAAGCTGGACTTGTCCGTCACCGAGTTTACAATGATGTAGGCGTCGCCCATCCACATGCACTGATCCTTCAGCCACTGGCTGTTATCCTGTGGAATGGCACCCGGTTAATACAAAAGGCGCAGAACGCTCTGTGGCGTATCACCAATCCTGTGGTTTTAGGTGGTTGTTATCAGCGAGTGACTCGCTCACCTGTTCCCATATGTCCTACAAAAGCAGATTTGTCTCTTCTTCGTTGACGATGATTGACCTATCATATGTGTTTCCTGATGGGAAGAAGGAAGTAAGAAATAAGAACATTTATTCTGAAGTACTCAGCATCTCTTATCACAGTACCAGAGTCACCTATCCCAGTATCTAGACAGTAGGATTTTGACAAATCATCCATCAATCTGAGCCCTGACCGTGGAGTTTTCCTTTAGAGCCAGTGTATTAATCTTTTACACCCACTCTGCCTGGTGTTTGACTACAACTACCTAAGCTCTATTTGAGTAATGGGTGCAGCTGTGGCTGGCTGGAAATAGCAGAAATCAATACACCTTTACCTGCTCTCCCATATGACCCATTACACTGTCTGTTAGTCAGACCAGATTGTGAGGTCCTTGAATTAGCTTAATCCCATGTCCTTGGAACATGTTCTACTAAAAAGCAAGCATTATCTCGCAACAACAAAAGTGCCCACATTGGCACCAAGACTTTACCTGTCTCCTCTGAGTCGTGACTGTCCTCAACTCCACCAAATATCCTCGCCAGACTCGACTTCCCTACGTTGAGCTCGCCAAGAAGCACAACCTTGTAGGTGTGTCCATGGGAGTCGCTCCCGGAGGAGATGACAGAGTCGGATGAATCAGACACGCAGCTGTCACGGTGCTGCTCCCCGGGACCGTAGGAGGTGCAGCGCGTGAGTGTGGAGAGCTCGGCGCTCTGCACTGAGGGCATGGTGGAGCAGAACTCGCGGTGGTCCACTGGTATGCTCCTCCGGTGTAAACTCTGCAGGTTGAAGGGAGGAAAGGGTATACTTCCTCTCCTTTTATCCATGTTCCGCAACTTGTCTCCTTTGTTCAAAGTCATGATTATAATATAAGCAGTTTGTTAATATTGTTTGTCCCACTAAGTAGACAGCCCATATTAGCCTACATTAAATACACTTATTTATTGTTTCTGTTCTGACATATCCCAGCTGCCAATATCTATAAACATAGCAGTTTTTTACAGATAAACATGCCAAACCTGCCTATTTAAAATATATAAACTTAGATGTATATTTGTCCAATGTCTTCTTTCCAACGTCTGAACTCCAATGGTCAAGAAAAATCCGTTTGGTATAGCTCCTTTCGTTTCTCTTCTACAGTGCGGTTCGGTTATGATCAGAGATGAGACGGAGCCCCTTATTTATTGCCCGGTAGGATCGCTGGCGTCAAAAAATAATCAGAAAAAAACAGCAGATTGTTCAGATTTAATGTTAATAAAAATAAAAGATGTTTTAATAAATATATAAAAAGTTCTTACCTCTGGTGTCATGACCTCTGAAACGAAGGATGTTCTTTTTAAACTTGATCGGTCATATTTTAGGACTGCAAAAGTCTTCTCAATGATGGCTTCAGTCTAAAAAAAATATGAAATAAGCACAATATTCAGTAATTAAATTGCTGGAGCTCTTAAAAAAAGGTAAGCTCTACTAAAATGACAAAATAGTGTATTATAATAGCGTATAATAAGAGTATTTAATTAGCTCACTATTTTACACCTTGGTCCATGAACATGTTCCTGGTTTAAAACATGGACCTTCAAGTGTTTTAAAGGGCTTGTTGATAAAGTAGGTGTACTTGTAGCCGGGTAAACTATGTGCAAGACAGGTATCCAAAGTATCCAAGACCAGGACAAAGAAAAACAATATGTCAGGCTAATATCTAAACATGTCTTTGGACTTTACCCATGTTTTAATACAAATATTTACCTGGTTTTCTTCAAAGACAGAAATGTTTCCATCTCTGAGCCTTTTCATTTTCAGGTCAAAAGTGGGGTTTTCAAGCAGGAACATTCTATTGGACCTCAATCTTCTGGACTGCAGGTCTTTTTCTAGTGTCTGCAAACAGAAAAAAACATAATTTTATTAGTGAATTTGTGAAGTGTAATGATGCTTATTGATGTAAATACACCGCACAACATAACATTAGACTTCTTTTCCTGCTGATTATTGGGTGGTATTCCAGATTTTAAATTTTAGTTCAGAAATTGAGTGCTGAAGAAGATTTCCTTTACTGTAACTCACTATTTTTTTAGTCAGTGTAAGACTGTTTTTCTATTGTGGTTTAATATAAATTACCATTGGTGTTACCATGTTTGCCATTAATTAATGAATCTATGGCAGCCCATAGCAGTATTATTTGACCTATTCAATGTTTGGTGAGTGTGACATATTTCTTTGACATTACAGGTACTCAAGAGTATTTGATGCTGCGCTACTGATCACATTAAGTACTTTCATTTATTTTAGTAAGTACATTTATTGAATCATAACAGTCAAGTTTGCAATTATGTTTTCTTGTCAGATATGTGCATATCAGTGTAACTGCTCAGTTGCCTATGTGAGACACGTGAAAATTCACAGAAATATGCACAATTTAAAACTGCAGTGTTGTATCCCTAATTGCAAAAGGACCTTTCGAAAATGTCACCCAGCTTCTGATGGCTCATTTCTCAGAGAACACCACAGGACTAGTTCTTCATGCAGATCTAAGTTTCCATTGAAAAAATACACTCTACACATGTGTGTGTTGTGTGTGTGTATGTATGTCATGTGTCAATTTATCAAGGGTTCACACACAAGGTTGTAATTTGCTGTATTTCAAAAGAATTTGACAGGAATTTTTTTGTCATGTTTCAGGTGGAACAGCAGGACACTGTATTCAGCGCTGGATGGTCAGCCTTGAGGGCCATGTAATATGTGAGGGGATGCAACCCACCTTCTTGACAGGGCTTGCTGCCTTATTTTCTATCTTCTACATCTTCAATCTCGAATACCAAGAAGAGGCCTCGTGCACTCTTGAATTCATCCAAAGGTTAGGTATTTTCACTAAAACATGTGTTTCTTATCTCTTTAATGGTATACTATTGTGAACAAAACATTTTCTGCTTTTTGTTGTGTTGTTAATGTAAGTGAGTTACACAAATTGAGTTTTACACTGTCTGAAGAGACACTATTATTTTTCAGGCGCTTCATTGGTATAAACCCTGAGTGAGGCACCAAGGCTGGACGGGGCAAAGACTTGTCCAAAAAAACTGGCAAAGCCACCAGCAAAAAGATGACAACAGTCAACCCACATGTATCCACTCTGCTGAGAAGACTGATGGACTTTCACTGGGACTTCATTTAAAATGGTGAGATTATTCAGTCCCATTGCACACACACACACACACACACACACACACACACACACACACACACACACACACACACACACACACAAAGACACCAGCTTGTCTCATTGCTTTAATTCTTTTTCCCTCACAACTTTTCTCTCTCTCTCTTACAGGGTAGAAAGTCTGAATTGCTGTTATTCACGCACCTCACCTGGTCCCTCAACACAAGCTCCATAACAAAGCCCAGCAGCGTCTCTACTTCCTGTAGACTGAGGAAAGCACACCTTCCACCTCCCATCCTCACCATGTTCTACAGAGGGACTGTAGAGAGCATCCTGAGCGCCTGCATTACCGTCTGGTTCAGGAGCTGCAACATCTCGGAGCCCAAGACCCTACAGCGGATAGTGAGGATAGCCGAGAAGATCATTGGTGTCTCTCTCCCCTCCATCAGTGACATCTACACCACACGCTGCATCCGCAAAGTCACCAGCATTGTGGAAGACCCAACCCACCCATCACACGGTCTCTTCACTCTGATGCCGTCCGGCAAAAGATACAGGAGCATCCGAGCCTCCACCTCCAGACTCTGTAATAGCTTTGTTCACCAGGCAGTCAGGCTCCTCAACTCCCAGACACAGAACTGACACACACCAACACTGATCTGACCCCACACACGCACAAAAAGACTGCACTGAACCCCCCACCAGAAATAGTTGCTGCTCTCCCACAGGACCTATTAACTACCTCAGAACCACTGTGTTCATGTATGTTCCATATGATACAGTATATCACTCATCTCAGACACCACTTAGACCACATTGCACTGTACCAGCTCTTTACACCATCATGTCTCAATTGTCTCTGGCCTGTTGTATTTATTGTAATGTTTTGCTGTGAGATTGCCCTATGCTGCACATTTTGCACAGTCTTGAATTGCTACCCTGCCGCACTTTATGTTGTCTGTTGTACTGTCAATTTGTGTTACACCATGGTTGCGGAGGAACGAAATTTCGTCACACTGTGTACCTGCACTCTGATGTAATGACAATAAAAAGCCACTTGACTTGAAGTTTGTCTGGATTGTTCCTGTTGTTTCATTATCGGAACTGTTATGTTGTGACTAGTTTCATGTCAACATTTCCAAGTCTGAATGCCTTGTTCTTTTATTGCACTATTTTCAGTCAAAGGGTTGTGTTGTTTTTTTGTTTGTTTTTTTTTTTTTACAAAGAAGGCACTATTTGAATGTAGAGAATTTAAATTATGTTAAAATAAAAGGCAAAGTGCATTAAGAAGCTGTGTTTTTTTCACATTGCAATTACATACTGCTAAATTCACAAATCACATTCTGTTGTAGTTTGTAGATTTTGTTGTAGTTTTGTAGAGTACTACTATTATTATCATAACTATAATTATAAATGTCAGTTATGGAAGCAGTGGTGTATTATTATTATGGTTACTATTAATACTTTTACTACTATTATTGTCACGGTGAGGCGGCCCTCTACCGGCCGCCTCTGTCCACAGCGGCTGTTGTTGTTGCTGTTGTTTGGTGACGTCATGTGCGTCCCTCAGGTGGGCAGAGCCCGTGATCCGTCTCACCTGAGGGTCGTTTGTTTGCCTATATATGTCTTGTCTTTGTACCAGATGACCGCTGGTCATTATATCCTTAATTTGGGGATATTGCACGGGTTTTAGGTTTGCACACTTTCTATTAAACCATCCTTTTTCCCTGAGACTTGGTGTGATCGCTTCCTTTTAGTTGCTCACCCCCGCCCGTCACAGAATGACCAGCCACCCTTCGGAAGCCGCCGAGTCTCTTTTTCTTTCTCCTTCGTTCGTGGTCATGTCTCGTGGTAAGTGTTTGTCTGCGTGGTGTTTTGTGAAGAGTTCCGCCTTGCTTTTGTGTTGTGTTTGTGGCACGGCGTGGACCAGGGCTGTCTGCCCTGGGAAAACTCTTCCTGTCTGTTGTTTGTTAGTTTGTTTGAAGAGCTCCGCCGTGTCTGTGTTTGTGGCACGGCGAGGACCAGGGCGTCTTCCCTGGAAAGGCTCTTCATGTTTTGTGTTGGTTAAAACGTGTGTTCATGTCGACGAATGTGTGGATCAGTGTGCGTGCTCGTTATGTTTAATGTTACATGTTTTGTGTGTGACGCGGTCGCCGCTCGTCACTGTCGCCTCGCTCCCCGTGTGTCTTGTGTTAAATGTGGGGAGCGACTGCGACTCTGAGCGGCGCGCGTCACTGTGTGTTTATGTCGAGTGCGCATGTGTAGGTCCCGTCTGTCTGTTTGTGCACCGTTTTTGTTTGCTTGTCTAGTCTTTGCATGTGTGTTGTGTCCTAGCGTGTTGTCAACTGTTTGCGTGTAATTCCACGCATGCTCCTCCCCGTGAATGTGTGTTTGGGGGGGACCGGCTGTGGTCCCGTGCCATGGGGTGTGGCATGGAGGGCGTCGCTCCTGAAGGAGGCCCTGAATAGGGTAGGGCGCGTTTGTGGTGTGTGTGTGTGTGTGTGTGTGTGTGCGCGTGCTGTTCTCTGTGCAGGTGCTTCTCCTTGGCGGTGTTCCTGGACCTTGTGGGGGTCTCCACCTGGCAGGAGCCCTCTTGTGTTGTGGGGTGACCGGAGCCCGGTCATGAAGAGCCCCTCCCTAGAGGGCTGGGGCCCCCGGATGTTTGGGGACCATGGGGCTCCGGTCTGAAAAGCTCCTGCTGAGGAGGGAGATCCTCCCTCCTGCCCGGGGTGACCAGGAGGCCCTTGGGGCTGCTCCCTAGCCCGCGTTGGGGGTGCTCTGGGCGTCCACCTTGCGAGGAGAGGCCCCGGGAGGGGTTGGCTTCCCAGGAGGCTGGGGTGACCCCTAGCAGAAGGCAGGGGTCAGCTCTGGGAGGAGGTAGGTCCAGGAGGTGAAGTAGCCACGCCTTGGAGAGGTAGCCTGCACACACACACACATACACGAGGGACAAGAGAGGAGCTGTAGCCCCTCGTCCTCACACCTGTGGGGCTCACCGGCTGAAGGCCGGTTAGGGCGTGAGGGCCCTGTGACCGACTGGGGCGTGGTTTTGTGTTAACGGCCCGGTCGGTCCAGGGTCCCGCCCGGGGAGGCGAGCTGAGTAATGAGTGTTTTTGTGTTTCAGCTCCCGGACTCAGGAGGTGTCCATGCCTGTCCCTGCCTTCCTGCCCCTTCGTGTTTTGTGTGCAGCCGCTGTGTGCCACACACCCAGTGGAGGGGAGTGCGGCTTGGTGGGGGGGGGTCTGTCACGGTGAGGCGGCCCTCTACCGGCCGCCTCTGTCCACAGCGGCTGTTGTTGTTGTTGTTGTTGTTTGGTGACGTCATGTGCGTCCCTCAGGTATGCAGAGCCCGTGATCCGTCTCACCTGAGGGTCGTTTGTTTGCCTATATATGTCTTGTCTTTGTACCAGTTGACCGCTGCTCATTATATCCTTAATTTGGAGATATTGCACGGGTTTTAGGTTTGCACACTTTCTATTAAACCATCAGTTTTCCCTGAGACTTGGCGTGATCGCTTCCTTTTAGTTGCTCACCCCCGCCCGTCACAATTATTATCATAACTATTATTATAAACTGTTATGGAAGCAGTGGTGGATAATGTAATTGTAATGACAATATAGCCATTATTTTACTTTATTATTATTCTACTTTACAATGTTATTTTATTATATTTTACCATTGTATGTACCTTATGCTTTGGCAATACAAATGTACATATTTGTCATGCCAATAAAGCGCCATTGAATTGGATTGAATTGGATTAGAATGTGGAACATAACACTTCTTACACTGCCCTGATGTCATAATAATGACACATATGAGGATCATTCCATGTACACTATAATTTCAGATCAGATTGTGTAGTGTGACGCAACTGACCATGTTTGCCAAAATGAAGTGTCTCTGGTGTTGGTGTGCAGGGGGAATCCAGGACGAGTCAACAGACACAGACATGAACAAGGAGTCCAGAAGAGAAATCAAACTAAAAGCTAAAAGAAAAGCAAAAGAGGAGACAGAAAACATCATTCCCTTGAGTGAGTGAATGAGTACAATGTTAACAACTTATTTTGTGGCATGTATAGGGACTTATTTAAGGTATTTTTCTTTGAACACAGTTCAGTAAAGCTCAGTATCAGTAAGGTTCATGTAAATGGTTTATTCACTGTGTATCTTTATGCTTGTAGCAGTACTGAAAGTCTTTCCCTTTAGAAAATCATTAATAAATTGCAATAATTAGAATTCACAGGAAACAAACACAGTTACATGTTACTCCTAGGTAGCGTTAAGTAACTTTGGAGTTCATTATTATGGGTCAGGGGCTGTACTGTGATACTGATCACATCACCCTGGTAAAACCTCTATTAATGTCAATACCAGAAAAACAAGCATCAACACAGCTCAACTGAAAAACATTCATCTGACATTCTCATGTAAAATTGATTAGTGTATGTTGAAGAAATTTTTTTTTGTTGTTGCAGAAGCTCCTGTGACCGATGATCTGGATAAGATGATCGATGATCTCTTCCACTTTCTCCAGGACTATTCTTCTGACCTTCCACCTCTAGGTGATCAAGAGACATTCATACAAAATCCCATACTGAAAACACATTTGCTAATTTACTGACATCAACTTGTTCAATACTTATTAATATCAATACCATAGAAGTTTACATTAACACATCAGCATCAGTACGATTCATGTAAATGGTTTATTCACTGTGTATCTTTATGCTTGTAGCAGTACTGGAAGTCTTTTCCTTTTGAAAATCATTAATAAATTGCAATAATCAGAATTCACAGGAAACAAACACAGTTACTCCTAGGTAGCGTTAAGTAACTTTGGAGTTTATTGCTAGAGCCATTAAGTGAAAAATAAGAGAAAAAGAAACAGAAAATATGTCTGTTCTATAGGATTTCTCTTTTCTTTCTATTTTTGTTGTTATTTTTGTCTGTTTTGTTCTTGTCTTTGTTCTTTTTTGTATTTCTCTGTAAAGCATCCTTGGGTACTTTGAAAGGCGCTATATAAGTGGAAATTATTATTATTATTATTATTATTATTATGGGTCAGGGGCTGTACTGTGATACTGATCACATCACCCTGGTAAAACCCCTATTAATGTCAATACCAGAAAAACAAGCATAAAAACAGCTCAAATTAAAAACATTCATCTGACATTCTCATGTAAAATTAGAGTATGTTGAAAAAAAAAATTTTGTTGTTGCAGAAACACCTGTTCTGGACTTTTCTTCTCATCTTCCACCTCTAGGTGATCAAGAAACATTCATACAAAAAACACATTTGCTAATTTATTGAAGTTTACATTAACACAGATCAGCTGAAAAATATTCACCTGTTATTACCACACAATATTTAATAAGGGCTTCTTGAAAAAAATTGTTTTGCAGAAGGAACTATGAAATATGTGTTCTCGACATCTGTCAGGAACCCTCACAGGCTCCCTTGGACAAGACTGAGGTCTCTTGCACCCTGCATGTAGGTGACCAAGAGACATTCATACAGAATCCTATGCTGATTACACGTTTGCTAATTTACTGACATCAACCTGTTCAATAGCTAGTAATATAAATAAGAGAGACTCTTACATTTACAGAAATCAGCTGAAAAATATTAACCTGTTATTACCATTTAATATTTAATAAGGGCGTGTTGAAAAAAAATCTTTTTTTTTGCAGAAGGAACTTTGAAAGGAACTCTCAACGAGTCCTGTCAGGAGATCTTGCAACTCACCTCTAGCCTGTTCCTGTGTCTTCATGTTGTTGTTGTTGTTGTGGTGTTTGTCCCTCAGGTGGGCGGAGCCCGCGATCCGTCTCACAGTCTTGTTGTTGTTGTTGTTGTGGTGTTTGTCCCTCAAGTTGGCGGAGCCCGTGATCCGTCTCACAGTCGTGTTTTTGTTGTTGTTGTGGTGTTTGTCCCTCAGGTGGGCGGAGCCCGCGATCCGTCTCACCTGAGGGTCGTTTGTTTGTCTATGTATGTCTTGTCTTTGTACCAGTTGACCGCTGGTTATTATACCCTTAATTTTGAACAAGTCACGGGTTTTTGGTTTACGCACTTATTCTATTAAACCATACATTTTCCCTAAGACTTGGCGTGATCGTTTCCTTTTTGTTTCACTCACCCTGCCCGTCACACATGCAAGTCTGTCAACATCGACTTTTCATCATCAGTTTAGGCTCCCATAATCCCTCATGTTCTGTTTTTACAATATAAAATATACAAATATATGCCTGTTCAGTTGTCTAGTCCGTGGGGTTAGTGTTGAAAACACAGCTTGTGGTCTTAGCAGCCTAGGAGGAGGCCGACAGAGTCCGGCTCTCTCAGAGCACTGTGAGGTTGTGGCAGGTCTTGGACTTTTGTCGGAAGGCCATCTTCTTGTTCTTCCGGGCAACCATGTGGCCCAGGAAGCATTTGGCCTTTTTGCTGACTGCCCTCTGTGTGGGGTGGGGGGTAACAAAAAGTGAACAGGAGGGGGAGAAGGTGGGGTGGACACATGAGAATCACAAGTGCAGGTTAAAGGTACAGGGTTCCCACACCTTGGTTAACATAAAATTCAAGGACCTTTCAATGACTTTCCAGGACCAACTTCCTCAAATTCAAGGACTGCACCTGCCAGCATTTACCTACTCTTACCCCTGAATATGTTATCAAAAAACGATGTTAATACAACGCAAATTCAAAAGACTGAATGTCATTTCAAGCCATGCATCCTGAAATTTTTTGTGCATGACATTAAGCGCTGATTCTACGAAAACTTCACTCACACTCAACATGACTGGCAAGTTAGCGATGCACATCTGAGATGACGACATTCACGTAAAATGGCTATAGTTGTTGAAGGATCAACAACTACCTACAGGAAACACTTGCTTTCGGTGCTGAACAAACAAACAAATTTCTCTACAGGAGAATGACCAAACTTTGCCAAGTAAAAGTCAGCATAAGCCCATGTTGACAGTAGACAAATAATAATAATAATAACAATAATACACATATGCATATACACATACAGTACATACATAAAACAGAGGAGCAAAGCCATATAATGAGATCAAGGACCGTCAAGGACGGCTGTCTTTTATGCCTGTTTTCAAAAACTTTCCAGGGCCTTGAACTTATTTTTTCAGATTCACAAACTTTCAAGGATTTCAAGGACCCGTGGGAACCCTGGTTCATGGTCAGCCACTGGTCAGTGTTCATCCACACCGTCCCCTCAAAAGCCCTCAATGTCTAAAATACAGTAAATAGTACAGGAAGAGGTGCCTTACACAATCACCAACTATAACAGCCTAAAATGTGGTTAGAAATGAGGGGGAGAGACAAGTAATTTTTTTTTTACCTTATTTTCAAGTAGTTTTTAGCACTTTGAGTTGCATGTATGTATGAAAGGTGCTATACAAATAAAGATTATTATTACAGTGGTACCTCGAGATACGAGCTGCTCTATATACGAGCGATCCAAGATACGAGCACCGAGACGAGCAAAATTTCTGTTCGACACCCGAGTGCACGCTCGAGATACGAGCATGAACCACTAGGTGGCAGTACAGTACTATATGGAAAAAAAGAAATAATTAATCAGCTCAAAGACACACTCAAACGCTTTTCTTTTTCACCCTCCCCCACAACCTTAGGTTCAAAAACACAAACATACCTGTATGTGCGGAGATGACGTCATTTAGCGCGTTCTAGCAGCCAATAGCGTTTTTTAAATTTTAAACACATCCAGCAGAACAATGAACTGATGGTTCACACCATCACCCCCCCCTCACCCGTCTACCTATAAGTGGCTGCATGTACATAACAAAGGGTGGCCTAATGGAATGCAAATATCCCCAGAACTGCCCCCTGGTGGAGACCAGGTGGAAAAAGTGTGGAATGAAAATGCTGGGACTCCTAGTGTTAAAACTACATTCCCAGAGATTGATGCTATAGCTTTGAAATTGGTACCAAACGATAGGTAATAACATTTTCATTTATCTGGTATAAAACACATAGACACTATGTACATTTCAACTATATTTAATGCAAAAACATACATATTTTTGATGCTTGGAAAGGATGACATCGTATGATACATGACCAGTGTTGGGAACGTTACTTTAAAAAAGTAATTAGTTATAGTTACTCACTACTTGTTCAAAAACGTAACTGAGTTAGTAACTGAATTACTCTATAATACAAGTAACTCGTTACCAGGGAAAGTAACTATTTGCATTACAGTTAAAAAAAAGTTATATGCCAATGAATAAGGATTTTTTGAAAAAGCAGTACTCACAGTCAGTTGAAATGAGTATTTATTGCACATCAACAGACCAGTGCAGGATAAAATCCTTTAAAACCCCAAATCTTTGTAAATAATAATAATAATAAAAAGCAAAAGTAAACAGTTACACTATATAAAGTGCATTTAAATCAAATATCAAATATATTTGTATAGCGCTTTTCACAACATATGTTGTCACAAAGCGCTTTACAGTATTTACAAAGTTAACAATACTATGGGTCCAAATCCCTTATGAGCAAGCCAAAGGCGACAGTGGCAAGGAAAAACTCCCTAGATGGTGGGGAATAGGAAGAAACCTTGGGAGGACCAAGACTCAAAAGGGAACCCATCCTCCATTGGGCGGCCCGTTAACACACAAATTACACAAAAACAAATTATACAGACTAATACACAAGTTACAAATAAATCACACAATCAGGCTAAGTATAAGGTAACTAGAATGAAAGTTCTGGGTGCTGATATTGTCAATGTAAATGTCTTATGATGAACGCCAGGTTTTCATTCCATGTCGGAGCGATGATACTGGAATTGTAGGCTCCAACTGCAGTGTTACTCCCCAAGTGAACCTCGGAGAAGAAAGATATGTGATGTGGTAAATATGTAACAGATTATTCAAAGGCCAAACTACATCTATTTACATATTTACATTGACATCTATCAAATTAAATTAAATTCTCTCAACCTGAAACAACTGGATTGTTCAGAACAGAAGTAAACTTAAGAATAAAACCTCTATTCTTAAATAAATCAAATACCCAGTCTGGTAGACATTCAGGAACTTCAAGTATTTTCTTAAATAATGTTTATATCGCCACCTTGAAAATGATAATTTTTCTTCGGCTTGCTTCTGACTCGCTATTTCTGTCTCTTCTCCGTTTTTGTCGTGTCACTGGTGTGCTTTGGCGCGCGTGTAAAAACACTGGCTCGGATTGGCTACCATAACGCTGCCTTAGCCTTGTTAAGTTAAACAGGTGTTACACCGAGGACTGTGACCTATCGAGATCTGTTACTCCTCACTAGCCTGGGCAGTGGTCCGCTCGCATTACTGTTAGTATATCAATATATAGTAACGCACCGCTTTTAATGACCAGTAACGTCAACGGCGTTGTAACGACAGGAAAAGTAATTAATTATATTATCCCGTTACTGACAAAATGACGCCGTTATCGCAACACTGTACATGACTATCTCAAAAATGTTACTCTATTGTACATATATCACAATGATCACACATTACATTGAGAAATAGGTTTGAACCAACTAAGCTTTATATCTTAATTTAAGATTGTGAACTGCTGAGATCGTGGCATCTGTAAGACATCTGCACAGCGGGAAAGTGGTCAGCGATACAAGTGAACAGGACGAACCAACAGAGAAGAGAAGAAAGGTGGAGAAATCTCCTGCCACAAGGTGTTCCAGTCATGTGTATCTCATTGGGCAGCCCAGCTCCAGCATCAGTGGCTGTCAACTTCCTACTAATCGCCAGGTGTATCGCCATTCTGGAGTATGGCAAGGATTAAAACACTTACTAGACCAAATGCAGTCAATCACTCATTGCAGTTCCTTTCTCTTCCTCTGTTGTGTTGTCTCTTCTCTTGTGTTTGACTATTTTCCTGTATTTCTCATGGAGGATCATGAAGTGATTGACTGCATTTGGTCTAGTGTTTTAATCCTTGCCATACTCCAGAATGGCAAAACAACATCCAGTGTATCATGGGCTAGAGAACTATTGTCACTGTACAAGCCAACCTAGAAAATCCTGAAGCTACTGGATTACTGAAGGTTTGCCTACCGCTTCAGACTCTGTGTCCCAGCGACAACAGAGGTCTACGAATGGCTGCTTTTGAACCGTCCCTTCACCAGTCGGTGTCTGTGACATGGCGGGCAGAAAGCCCCGCCTTTGTCGCTCTCTGGCAGTTTGTCCCGGAGAGCAACGATGCCGTCCACCCTCTGCTATGTCACAAAAGCCTGGTGACGCAGCTCCACCGGACCGTCAGCCACGTCGACCACGCGATGATGGCCTTGAACGCCGTCGGGTCCCAGACTCTCCTGGGAATTAACCCTGATGAGATCCGGGCGTGGTCTACCTTCTTGGGGTCCAGCTGGGCGTGGGGGACCCATTGCATTTTTTGTTAAAATAATCAGCAGATTTAGCCCAATTGCAAGTAAAATAAAGAATACATATGTTAAATTAGTTTGCTCTCATTTATTTATTAGTTACTTTTTTATTAAAATGTAACACAATAAGGAAATGAATCATAAATCATGCTGGCTGACAGGCTGGTCCTATGGCTAGCTGCTGACGGGCTGGTGCTAACGGAGCTGGCTGCTGCTCATCCTCCTTTTCATTATCATTATCAGACTCTGATATTTCAGAAATGTGATCCTGAAATTTCTTCTTCTGAATCACCATCAAAATCCTCTGTCTCTTCCAATAGCAGCTGTAAGGCAGTCTGAACTGAGAATCGCTTTGCCATCTTTTATAGCATTTTTAGCATTTTTAGCATTTATAGCATCATGTCCCCATGATTGGATGAAACACACACTCACACACACACACACACACACACACACACACACACACACACACACACACACACAGGTCCAGAGAGGAGGGAGGGATAATGAGGGCTGAGAGAAAAGATGCTTCTTTCAGATCTCACCCCTTTGTCTCTATAGAGATTCTTCGTCTGCTGTCTGACAATATGCAATCAACCCCTGATGTGACAACCATCAAAAGTGTTGATGGTTGCTCACCTTTGCATGCCAAACTCCTCTGTCCTTTGTTTGTATATCCTTTAAAGTCATACAGACGACTATCAACTACCCAACCCAATGTTGATTGCCCACTTTGACTAGCCCAGGGCCCAGTGGACCCTGGACCCTGTATGTAATACAAATGTGAAGGGGGGGGTACGGGGGGGTGGTCATTGAAAATATTTTCTGATTTATGTTGCTCACAGAAAATGAGCCAAGGACCAATGAATCTCAGTTTGAAAAAAAAAAAATTGTAGAATTTTTTTAAGCTGATTTTTTAAAAATGGGTCCCACAGACCCTTGGACCATCTGTAAATATATAGCACATGTATTTGTTTGATACTCTCATTGGCTTTATTGGGTATTTTCTGTCTAGAATAGATTCAAACAATTTTTTCCCCAATTATTTAGCAGATAGATAGATAGATAGATAGATAGATAGATAAATAGATAGATAGATAGATAGATAGATAGATAGATAGATAGATAGAGAGAGAGAGAGAGAGAGAGAGAGAGAGAGAGAGACAGAGAGAGTACTTGGTGTCAGGGCTGGCTCGGATGCCGTGCCATCTACGTCCGCTAGGGGCACCCGAGCCAGTCCTAGACTCCAGCAGCGCAATCAGCAATGATCTGTCTCACCGGTTGCCATGGCTTCATAAGGAAGCGTTTGGAGACAGATCATTGCTGATTCGTTTTGGTTATGCCGTTACGCTCTCAGCCTCTCTCTTTCTCTGTTACAGCGTGTGCCTCTTTAGGTATCTCGTCATCTCTCTCTCGTATCTATATTCTCTGTCTTTTTCGAGTTCTCTCCTGCGTCGCTACTGACCTCCCTCAAGTTTTCCTCAACCTGTTACATTCCTATCCCATTGCCGTTTGTTTGGGAAGGGTTTTTTGTTTATATAGCCTTTTTGCTATTAGTCAGCTACTTCCCCTGACGTCCTTGTTTTCGCTTTGTTTCTTTTACGCGTTGAGTAGTCCGCGGTTATTCAGGCACTCCTTTTAGTTCTGTTTTGTTTTTGTGGCACTTGGTTCCACCTCTCCCTCGCTCTCTCTAACGCGGTGTGTGTGCGTCCCTACCACCGCCGTTACACTTGGTGAAGCCAATTAGCACCGCCATGATAATGCTAATTTCCGGTACCATTCGTATGGGATTTCCAATATAACATTAGCATCGAGCTAATTGTCGGCCGAGAGTGAAGTCAAATCTTTGATATATTATCATTTCTTTCATTTGATTATTAATGAAACTAATGGTATAAATAAAAAAGCGACCTTATTGATAGATGTTGTACTTGGTGTTTTAGAAAGCCAATTAGCATCGCCATGATAATGCTAATTTCCGCTAGCATTCCTATGGGATTTCCAATATAACGTTAGCATCCAGCTAATTGTCGGCTGAGAGTCAAGTCAAATCTTTGATATATTATCATTTCCTTCATTTGATTATTAATATAAACTAATAGTATATTTTTTATTAAATTGAATTATCAATGTATCTTTACCTTATAAAGGATTAAATGTCCGCCCCAAGAGGATTTGATCATTTTTTATTATTATCAAACAGTGCTCCTTCACTACAAGTACAACTATACACACATAATAAACATATAACAACATATTTAAAACTTGTAAATCCTGTAAAGCTGCTTTGTGACAACATGTGTTGTGGAAAACCAAAATATATTTCATTGGATTTGATTTGATATTTACATTTTTTTAATTATGTACAACTATTTACTACAGGACAGGTGGGGCGTTTGGCTCACTAGACCTGTTCAAAAAACTACTTTTTCATTAACACTAATCTTTGGAGGACAACTTTTATTTTTATGTAAGAATCAAAAGAAAACAATTCTGTAAAATACAGTACAGTAGTAATAAAAATAATTGGGGTTAGGTGGGCCATACAGCGAAAAGAGGAGGCGAGAAAAGAGGGTCAGTGTTCAGTGTTCATCAGGGTTCCCACACCTTGGTTAACATAAAATTCAAGGACCTTTCAATGACTTTCCAGATCCAACTTCCTCAAATTCAAGGACTGCACCTGCCAGCATTTACCTACTCTTACCCCTGAATATGTTATCAAAAAACGATGTTAATACAACGCAAATTCAAAAGACTGAATGTCATTTCAAGCCATGCATCCTGAAATTTTTTGTGCATGACATTAAGCGCTGATTCTACGAAAACTTCACTCACACTCAACATGACTGGCAAGTTAGCGATGCACATCTGAGATGACGACATTCACGTAAAATGGCTATAGTTGTTGAAGGATCAACAACTACCTACAGGAAATACTTGCTTTCGGTGCTGAACAAACAAACAAATTTCTCTACAGGAGAATGACCAAACTTTGCCAAGTAAAAGTCAGCATAAGCCCTGTGCAAAATAATGACATGTTGACAGTAGACAAATAATAATAATAATAACAATAATACACATATGCATATACACATACAGTACATACATAAAACAGAGGAGCAAAGCCATATAATGAGATCAAGGACCGTCAAGGACGGCTGTCTTTTATGCCTGTTTTCAAAAACTTTCCAGGGCCTTGAACTTATTTTTTCAGATTCACAAACTTTCAAGGATTTCAAGGACCCGTGGGAACCCTGAAGGTAGCTCTGCGGGACTTGAGGGACATTGGTTTGTCATCAGGGGCTAATCTCCGGGAAGAAGCAGTGGCCGTGTTTATTTTGCCGAGTCTACCATGCATCAGTCAGCTAGCGGCGGCTAAACGCTTGCAGCTTTCACCTCAGCTGCCTAGGGAGGGGGGGACATGGGGGCCTATCTTCTCAATCACATGGTTTAAGGAGCGAGCCCCCTGGAAAAGATGATGCGCAACTAACCGTCTACTGACAATTCTCTGGAGCGCCCCAGGTCACTCTTGTTTCCCACCAGGATGACGGGGATGTTTTCCGACTGGTGCGCCCAGCGAAGCTGTATGCGCAGCTCCGAAGCCTTCTCAAAGCTGGACTTGTCCGTCACCGAGTTTACAATGATGTAGGCGTCGCCCATCCACATGCACTGATCCTTCAGCCACTGGCTGTTATCCTGTGGAATGGCACCCGGTTAATACAAAAGGCGCAGAACGCTCTGTGGCGTATCACCAATCCTGTGGTTTTAGGTGGTTGTTATCAGCGAGTGACTCGCTCACCTGTTCCCATATGTCCTACAAAAGCAGATTTGTCTCTTCTTCGTTGACGATGATTGACCTATCATATGTGTTTCCTGATGGGAAGAAGGAAGTAAGAAATAAGAACATTTATTCTGAAGTACTCAGCATCTCTTATCACAGTACCAGAGTCACCTATCCCAGTATCTAGACAGTAGGATTTTGACAAATCATCCATCAATCTGAGCCCTGACCGTGGAGTTTTCCTTTAGAGCCAGTGTATTAATCTTTTACACCCACTCTGCCTGGTGTTTGACTACAACTACCTAAGCTCTATTTGAGTAATGGGTGCAGCTGTGGCTGGCTGGAAATAGCAGAAATCAATACACCTTTACCTGCTCTCCCATATGACCCATTACACTGTCTGTTAGTCAGACCAGATTGTGAGGTCCTTGAATTAGCTTAATCCCATGTCCTTGGAACATGTTCTACTAAAAAGCAAGCATTATCTCGCAACAACAAAAGTGCCCACATTGGCACCAAGACTTTACCTGTCTCCTCTGAGTCGTGACTGTCCTCAACTCCACCAAATATCCTCGCCAGACTCGACTTCCCTACGTTGAGCTCGCCAAGAAGCACAACCTTGTAGGTGTGTCCATGGGAGTCGCTCCCGGAGGAGATGACAGAGTCGGATGAATCAGACACGCAGCTGTCACGGTGCTGCTCCCCGGGACCGTAGGAGGTGCAGCGCGTGAGTGTGGAGAGCTCGGCGCTCTGCACTGAGGGCATGGTGGAGCAGAACTCGCGGTGGTCCACTGGTATGCTCCTCCGGTGTAAACTCTGCAGGTTGAAGGGAGGAAAGGGTATACTTCCTCTCCTTTTATCCATGTTCCGCAACTTGTCTCCTTTGTTCAAAGTCATGATTATAATATAAGCAGTTTGTTAATATTGTTTGTCCCACTAAGTAGACAGCCCATATTAGCCTACATTAAATACACTTATTTATTGTTTCTGTTCTGACATATCCCAGCTGCCAATATCTATAAACATAGCAGTTTTTTACAGATAAACATGCCAAACCTGCCTATTTAAAATATATAAACTTAGATGTATATTTGTCCAATGTCTTCTTTCCAACGTCTGAACTCCAATGGTCAAGAAAAATCCGTTTGGTATAGCTCCTTTCGTTTCTCTTCTACAGTGCGGTTCGGTTATGATCAGAGATGAGACGGAGCCCCTTATTTATTGCCCGGTAGGATCGCTGGCGTCAAAAAATAATCAGAAAAAAACAGCAGATTGTTCAGATTTAATGTTAATAAAAATAAAAGATGTTTTAATAAATATATAAAAAGTTCTTACCTCTGGTGTCATGACCTCTGAAACGAAGGATGTTCTTTTTAAACTTGATCGGTCATATTTTAGGACTGCAAAAGTCTTCTCAATGATGGCTTCAGTCTAAAAAAAATATGAAATAAGCACAATATTCAGTAATTAAATTGCTGGAGCTCTTAAAAAAAGGTAAGCTCTACTAAAATGACAAAATAGTGTATTATAATAGCGTATAATAAGAGTATTTAATTAGCTCACTATTTTACACCTTGGTCCATGAACATGTTCCTGGTTTAAAACATGGACCTTCAAGTGTTTTAAAGGGCTTGTTGATAAAGTAGGTGTACTTGTAGCCGGGTAAACTATGTGCAAGACAGGTATCCAAAGTATCCAAGACCAGGACAAAGAAAAACAATATGTCAGGCTAATATCTAAACATGTCTTTGGACTTTACCCATGTTTTAATACAAATATTTACCTGGTTTTCTTCAAAGACAGAAATGTTTCCATCTCTGAGCCTTTTCATTTTCAGGTCAAAAGTGGGGTTTTCAAGCAGGAACATTCTATTGGACCTCAATCTTCTGGACTGCAGGTCTTTTTCTAGTGTCTGCAAACAGAAAAAAACATAATTTTATTAGTGAATTTGTGAAGTGTAATGATGCTTATTGATGTAAATACACCGCACAACATAACATTAGACTTCTTTTCCTGCTGATTATTGGGTGGTATTCCAGATTTTAAATTTTAGTTCAGAAATTGAGTGCTGAAGAAGATTTCCTTTACTGTAACTCACTATTTTTTTAGTCAGTGTAAGACTGTTTTTCTATTGTGGTTTAATATAAATTACCATTGGTGTTACCATGTTTGCCATTAATTAATGAATCTATGGCAGCCCATAGCAGTATTATTTGACCTATTCAATGTTTGGTGAGTGTGACATATTTCTTTGACATTACAGGTACTCAAGAGTATTTGATGCTGCGCTACTGATCACATTAAGTACTTTCATTTATTTTAGTAAGTACATTTATTGAATCATAACAGTCAAGTTTGCAATTATGTTTTCTTGTCAGATATGTGCATATCAGTGTAACTGCTCAGTTGCCTATGTGAGACACGTGAAAATTCACAGAAATATGCACAATTTAAAACTGCAGTGTTGTATCCCTAATTGCAAAAGGACCTTTCGAAAATGTCACCCAGCTTCTGATGGCTCATTTCTCAGAGAACACCACAGGACTAGTTCTTCATGCAGATCTAAGTTTCCATTGAAAAAATACACTCTACACATGTGTGTGTTGTGTGTGTGTATGTATGTCATGTGTCAATTTATCAAGGGTTCACACACAAGGTTGTAATTTGCTGTATTTCAAAAGAATTTGACAGGAATTTTTTTGTCATGTTTCAGGTGGAACAGCAGGACACTGTATTCAGCGCTGGATGGTCAGCCTTGAGGGCCATGTAATATGTGAGGGGATGCAACCCACCTTCTTGACAGGGCTTGCTGCCTTATTTTCTATCTTCTACATCTTCAATCTCGAATACCAAGAAGAGGCCTCGTGCACTCTTGAATTCATCCAAAGGTTAGGTATTTTCACTAAAACATGTGTTTCTTATCTCTTTAATGGTATACTATTGTGAACAAAACATTTTCTGCTTTTTGTTGTGTTGTTAATGTAAGTGAGTTACACAAATTGAGTTTTACACTGTCTGAAGAGACACTATTATTTTTCAGGCGCTTCATTGGTATAAACCCTGAGTGAGGCACCAAGGCTGGACGGGGCAAAGACTTGTCCAAAAAAACTGGCAAAGCCACCAGCAAAAAGATGACAACAGTCAACCCACATGTATCCACTCTGCTGAGAAGACTGATGGACTTTCACTGGGACTTCATTTAAAATGGTGAGATTATTCAGTCCCATTGCACACACACACACACACACACACACACACACACACACACACACACACACACACACACACACACAAAGACACCAGCTTGTCTCATTGCTTTAATTCTTTTTCCCTCACAACTTTTCTCTCTCTCTCTTACAGGGTAGAAAGTCTGAATTGCTGTTATTCACGCACCTCACCTGGTCCCTCAACACAAGCTCCATAACAAAGCCCAGCAGCGTCTCTACTTCCTGTAGACTGAGGAAAGCACACCTTCCACCTCCCATCCTCACCATGTTCTACAGAGGGACTGTAGAGAGCATCCTGAGCGCCTGCATTACCGTCTGGTTCAGGAGCTGCAACATCTCGGAGCCCAAGACCCTACAGCGGATAGTGAGGATAGCCGAGAAGATCATTGGTGTCTCTCTCCCCTCCATCAGTGACATCTACACCACACGCTGCATCCGCAAAGTCACCAGCATTGTGGAAGACCCAACCCACCCATCACACGGTCTCTTCACTCTGATGCCGTCCGGCAAAAGATACAGGAGCATCCGAGCCTCCACCTCCAGACTCTGTAATAGCTTTGTTCACCAGGCAGTCAGGCTCCTCAACTCCCAGACACAGAACTGACACACACCAACACTGATCTGACCCCACACACGCACAAAAAGACTGCACTGAACCCCCCACCAGAAATAGTTGCTGCTCTCCCACAGGACCTATTAACTACCTCAGAACCACTGTGTTCATGTATGTTCCATATGATACAGTATATCACTCATCTCAGACACCACTTAGACCACATTGCACTGTACCAGCTCTTTACACCATCATGTCTCAATTGTCTCTGGCCTGTTGTATTTATTGTAATGTTTTGCTGTGAGATTGCCCTATGCTGCACATTTTGCACAGTCTTGAATTGCTACCCTGCCGCACTTTATGTTGTCTGTTGTACTGTCAATTTGTGTTACACCATGGTTGCGGAGGAACGAAATTTCGTCACACTGTGTACCTGCACTCTGATGTAATGACAATAAAAAGCCACTTGACTTGAAGTTTGTCTGGATTGTTCCTGTTGTTTCATTATCGGAACTGTTATGTTGTGACTAGTTTCATGTCAACATTTCCAAGTCTGAATGCCTTGTTCTTTTATTGCACTATTTTCAGTCAAAGGGTTGTGTTGTTTTTTTGTTTGTTTTTTTTTTTTTACAAAGAAGGCACTATTTGAATGTAGAGAATTTAAATTATGTTAAAATAAAAGGCAAAGTGCATTAAGAAGCTGTGTTTTTTTCACATTGCAATTACATACTGCTAAATTCACAAATCACATTCTGTTGTAGTTTGTAGATTTTGTTGTAGTTTTGTAGAGTACTACTATTATTATCATAACTATAATTATAAATGTCAGTTATGGAAGCAGTGGTGTATTATTATTATGGTTACTATTAATACTTTTACTACTATTATTGTCACGGTGAGGCGGCCCTCTACCGGCCGCCTCTGTCCACAGCGGCTGTTGTTGTTGCTGTTGTTTGGTGACGTCATGTGCGTCCCTCAGGTGGGCAGAGCCCGTGATCCGTCTCACCTGAGGGTCGTTTGTTTGCCTATATATGTCTTGTCTTTGTACCAGATGACCGCTGGTCATTATATCCTTAATTTGGGGATATTGCACGGGTTTTAGGTTTGCACACTTTCTATTAAACCATCCTTTTTCCCTGAGACTTGGTGTGATCGCTTCCTTTTAGTTGCTCACCCCCGCCCGTCACAGAATGACCAGCCACCCTTCGGAAGCCGCCGAGTCTCTTTTTCTTTCTCCTTCGTTCGTGGTCATGTCTCGTGGTAAGTGTTTGTCTGCGTGGTGTTTTGTGAAGAGTTCCGCCTTGCTTTTGTGTTGTGTTTGTGGCACGGCGTGGACCAGGGCTGTCTGCCCTGGGAAAACTCTTCCTGTCTGTTGTTTGTTAGTTTGTTTGAAGAGCTCCGCCGTGTCTGTGTTTGTGGCACGGCGAGGACCAGGGCGTCTTCCCTGGAAAGGCTCTTCATGTTTTGTGTTGGTTAAAACGTGTGTTCATGTCGACGAATGTGTGGATCAGTGTGCGTGCTCGTTATGTTTAATGTTACATGTTTTGTGTGTGACGCGGTCGCCGCTCGTCACTGTCACCTCGCTCCCCGTGTGTCTTGTGTTAAATGTGGGGAGCGACTGCGACTCTGAGCGGCGCGCGTCACTGTGTGTTTATGTCGAGTGCGCATGTGTAGGTCCCGTCTGTCTGTTTGTGCACCGTTTTTGTTTGCTTGTCTAGTCTTTGCATGTGTGTTGTGTCCTAGCGTGTTGTCAACTGTTTGCGTGTAATTCCACGCATGCTCCTCCCCGTGAATGTGTGTTTGGGGGGGACCGGCTGTGGTCCCGTGCCATGGGGTGTGGCATGGAGGGCGTCGCTCCTGAAGGAGGCCCTGAATAGGGTAGGGCGCGTTTGTGGTGTGTGTGTGTGTGTGTGTGTGTGTGTGTGTGTGTGCGCGTGCTGTTCTCTGTGCAGGTGCTTCTCCTTGGCGGTGTTCCTGGACCTTGTGGGGGTCTCCACCTGGCAGGAGCCCTCTTGTGTTGTGGGGTGACCGGAGCCCGGTCATGAAGAGCCCCTCCCTAGAGGGCTGGGGCCCCCGGATGTTTGGGGACCATGGGGCTCCGGTCTGAAAAGCTCCTGCTGAGGAGGGAGATCCTCCCTCCTGCCCGGGGTGACCAGGAGGCCCTTGGGGCTGCTCCCTAGCCCGCGTTGGGGGTGCTCTGGGCGTCCACCTTGCGAGGAGAGGCCCCGGGAGGGGTTGGCTTCCCAGGAGGCTGGGGTGACCCCTAGCAGAAGGCAGGGGTCAGCTCTGGGAGGAGGTAGGTCCAGGAGGTGAAGTAGCCACGCCTTGGAGAGGTAGCCTGCACACACACACACATACACGAGGGACAAGAGAGGAGCTGTAGCCCCTCGTCCTCACACCTGTGGGGCTCACCGGCTGAAGGCCGGTTAGGGCGTGAGGGCCCTGTGACCGACTGGGGCGTGGTTTTGTGTTAACGGCCCGGTCGGTCCAGGGTCCCGCCCGGGGAGGCGAGCTGAGTAATGAGTGTTTTTGTGTTTCAGCTCCCGGACTCAGGAGGTGTCCATGCCTGTCCCTGCCTTCCTGCCCCTTCGTGTTTTGTGTGCAGCCGCTGTGTGCCACACACCCAGTGGAGGGGAGTGCGGCTTGGTGGGGGGGGTCTGTCACGGTGAGGCGGCCCTCTACCGGCCGCCTCTGTCCACAGCGGCTGTTGTTGTTGTTGTTGTTGTTTGGTGACGTCATGTGCGTCCCTCAGGTATGCAGAGCCCGTGATCCGTCTCACCTGAGGGTCGTTTGTTTGCCTATATATGTCTTGTCTTTGTACCAGTTGACCGCTGCTCATTATATCCTTAATTTGGAGATATTGCACGGGTTTTAGGTTTGCACACTTTCTATTAAACCATCAGTTTTCCCTGAGACTTGGCGTGATCGCTTCCTTTTAGTTGCTCACCCCCGCCCGTCACAATTATTATCATAACTATTATTATAAACTGTTATGGAAGCAGTGGTGGATAATGTAATTGTAATGACAATATAGCCATTATTTTACTTTATTATTATTCTACTTTACAATGTTATTTTATTATATTTTACCATTGTATGTACCTTATGCTTTGGCAATACAAATGTACATATTTGTCATGCCAATAAAGCGCCATTGAATTGGATTGAATTGGATTAGAATGTGGAACATAACACTTCTTACACTGCCCTGATGTCATAATAATGACACATATGAGGATCATTCCATGTACACTATAATTTCAGATCAGATTGTGTAGTGTGACGCAACTGACCATGTTTGCCAAAATGAAGTGTCTCTGGTGTTGGTGTGCAGGGGGAATCCAGGACGAGTCAACAGACACAGACATGAACAAGGAGTCCAGAAGAGAAATCAAACTAAAAGCTAAAAGAAAAGCAAAAGAGGAGACAGAAAACATCATTCCCTTGAGTGAGTGAATGAGTACAATGTTAACAACTTATTTTGTGGCATGTATAGGGACTTATTTAAGGTATTTTTCTTTGAACACAGTTCAGTAAAGCTCAGTATCAGTAAGGTTCATGTAAATGGTTTATTCACTGTGTATCTTTATGCTTGTAGCAGTACTGAAAGTCTTTCCCTTTAGAAAATCATTAATAAATTGCAATAATTAGAATTCACAGGAAACAAACACAGTTACATGTTACTCCTAGGTAGCGTTAAGTAACTTTGGAGTTCATTATTATGGGTCAGGGGCTGTACTGTGATACTGATCACATCACCCTGGTAAAACCTCTATTAATGTCAATACCAGAAAAACAAGCATCAACACAGCTCAACTGAAAAACATTCATCTGACATTCTCATGTAAAATTGATTAGTGTATGTTGAAGAAATTTTTTTTTGTTGTTGCAGAAGCTCCTGTGACCGATGATCTGGATAAGATGATCGATGATCTCTTCCACTTTCTCCAGGACTATTCTTCTGACCTTCCACCTCTAGGTGATCAAGAGACATTCATACAAAATCCCATACTGAAAACACATTTGCTAATTTACTGACATCA
Source organism: Brachyhypopomus gauderio (assembly GCF_052324685.1). Taxonomy (NCBI): domain Eukaryota; kingdom Metazoa; phylum Chordata; class Actinopteri; order Gymnotiformes; family Hypopomidae; genus Brachyhypopomus; species Brachyhypopomus gauderio. The sequence continues at coordinate 177,255 of NW_027507026.1, read as the reverse complement.
ACTTGTTCAATACTTATTAATATCAATACCATAGAAGTTTACATTAACACATCAGCATCAGTACGATTCATGTAAATGGTTTATTCACTGTGTATCTTTATGCTTGTAGCAGTACTGGAAGTCTTTTCCTTTTGAAAATCATTAATAAATTGCAATAATCAGAATTCACAGGAAACAAACACAGTTACTCCTAGGTAGCGTTAAGTAACTTTGGAGTTTATTGCTAGAGCCATTAAGTGAAAAATAAGAGAAAAAGAAACAGAAAATATGTCTGTTCTATAGGATTTCTCTTTTCTTTCTATTTTTGTTGTTATTTTTGTCTGTTTTGTTCTTGTCTTTGTTCTTTTTTGTATTTCTCTGTAAAGCATCCTTGGGTACTTTGAAAGGCGCTATATAAGTGGAAATTATTATTATTATTATTATTATTATTATTATGGGTCAGGGGCTGTACTGTGATACTGATCACATCACCCTGGTAAAACCCCTATTAATGTCAATACCAGAAAAACAAGCATAAAAACAGCTCAAAATAAAAACATTCATCTGACATTCTCATGTAAAATTAGAGTATGTTGAAAAAAAAATTTTTGTTGTTGCAGAAACACCTGTTCTGGACTTTTCTTCTCATCTTCCACCTCTAGGTGATCAAGAAACATTCATACAAAAAACACATTTGCTAATTTACTGAAGTTTACATTAACACAGATCAGCTGAAAAATATTCACCTGTTATTACCACACAATATTTAATAAGGGCTTCTTGAAAAAAATTTTTTTGCAGAAGGAACTATGAAATATGTGTTCTCGACATCTGTCAGGAACCCTCACAGGCTCCCTTGGACAAGACTGAGGTCTCTTGCACCCTGCATGTAGGTGACCAAGAGACATTCATACAGAATCCTATGCTGATTACACGTTTGCTAATTTACTGACATCAACCTGTTCAATAGCTAGTAATATAAATAAGAGAGACTCTTACATTTACAGAAATCAGCTGAAAAATATTAACCTGTTATTACCATTTAATATTTAATAAGGGCGTGTTGAAAAAAAATCTTTTTTTTTGCAGAAGGAACTTTGAAAGGAACTCTCAACGAGTCCTGTCAGGAGATCTTGCAACTCACCTCTAGCCTGTTCCTGTGTCTTCATGTTGTTGTTGTTGTTGTGGTGTTTGTCCCTCAGGTGGGCGGAGCCCGCGATCCGTCTCACAGTCTTGTTGTTGTTGTTGTTGTGGTGTTTGTCCCTCAAGTTGGCGGAGCCCGTGATCCGTCTCACAGTCGTGTTTTTGTTGTTGTTGTGGTGTTTGTCCCTCAGGTGGGCGGAGCCCGCGATCCGTCTCACCTGAGGGTCGTTTGTTTGTCTATGTATGTCTTGTCTTTGTACCAGTTGACCGCTGGTTATTATACCCTTAATTTTGAACAAGTCACGGGTTTTTGGTTTACGCACTTATTCTATTAAACCATACATTTTCCCTAAGACTTGGCGTGATCGTTTCCTTTTTGTTTCACTCACCCTGCCCGTCACACATGCAAGTCTGTCAACATCGACTTTTCATCATCAGTTTAGGCTCCCATAATCCCTCATGTTCTGTTTTTACAATATAAAATATACAAATATATGCCTGTTCAGTTGTCTAGTCCGTGGGGTTAGTGTTGAAAACACAGCTTGTGGTCTTAGCAGCCTAGGAGGAGGCCGACAGAGTCCGGCTCTCTCAGAGCACTGTGAGGTTGTGGCAGGTCTTGGACTTTTGTCGGAAGGCCATCTTCTTGTTCTTCCGGGCAACCATGTGGCCCAGGAAGCATTTGGCCTTTTTGCTGACTGCCCTCTGTGTGGGGTGGGGGGTAACAAAAAGTGAACAGGAGGGGGAGAAGGTGGGGTGGACACATGAGAATCACAAGTGCAGGTTAAAGGTACAGGGTTCCCACACCTTGGTTAACATAAAATTCAAGGACCTTTCAATGACTTTCCAGGACCAACTTCCTCAAATTCAAGGACTGCACCTGCCAGCATTTACCTACTCTTACCCCTGAATATGTTATCAAAAAACGATGTTAATACAACGCAAATTCAAAAGACTGAATGTCATTTCAAGCCATGCATCCTGAAATTTTTTGTGCATGACATTAAGCGCTGATTCTACGAAAACTTCACTCACACTCAACATGACTGGCAAGTTAGCGATGCACATCTGAGATGACGACATTCACGTAAAATGGCTATAGTTGTTGAAGGATCAACAACTACCTACAGGAAACACTTGCTTTCGGTGCTGAACAAACAAACAAATTTCTCTACAGGAGAATGACCAAACTTTGCCAAGTAAAAGTCAGCATAAGCCCATGTTGACAGTAGACAAATAATAATAATAATAACAATAATACACATATGCATATACACATACAGTACATACATAAAACAGAGGAGCAAAGCCATATAATGAGATCAAGGACCGTCAAGGACGGCTGTCTTTTATGCCTGTTTTCAAAAACTTTCCAGGGCCTTGAACTTATTTTTTCAGATTCACAAACTTTCAAGGATTTCAAGGACCCGTGGGAACCCTGGTTCATGGTCAGCCACTGGTCAGTGTTCATCCACACCGTCCCCTCAAAAGCCCTCAATGTCTAAAATACAGTAAATAGTACAGGAAGAGGTGCCTTACACAATCACCAACTATAACAGCCTAAAATGTGGTTAGAAATGAGGGGGAGAGACAAGTAATTTTTTTTTACCTTATTTTCAGTAGTTTTTAGCACTTTGAGTTGCATGTATGTATGAAAGGTGCTATACAAATAAAGATTATTATTACAGTGGTACCTCGAGATACGAGCTGCTCTATATACGAGCGATCCAAGATACGAGCACCGAGACGAGCAAAATTTCTGTTCGACACCCGAGTGCACACTCGAGATACGAGCATGAACCACTAGGTGGCAGTACAGTACTATATGGAAAAAAAGAAATAATTAATCAGCTCAAAGACACACTCAAACGCTTTTCTTTTTCACCCTCCCCCACAACCTTAGGTTCAAAAACACAAACATACCTGTATGTGCGGAGATGACGTCATTTAGCGCGTTCTAGCAGCCAATAGCGTTTTTTTAATTTTAAACACATCCAGCAGAACAATGAACTGATGGTTCACACCATCACCCCCCCCTCACCCGTCTACCTATAAGTGGCTGCATGTACATAACAAAGGGTGGCCTAATGGAATGCAAATATCCCCAGAACTGCCCCCTGGTGGAGACCAGGTGGAAAAAGTGTGGAATGAAAATGCTGGGACTCCTAGTGTTAAAACTACATTCCCAGAGATTGATGCTATGGCTTTGAAATTGGTACCAAACGATAGGTAATAACATTTTCATTTATCTGGTATAAAACACATAGACACTATGTACATTTCAACTATATTTAATGCAAAAACATACATATTTTTGATGCTTGGAAAGGATGACATCGTATGATACATGACCAGTGTTGGGAACGTTACTTTAAAAAAGTAATTAGTTATAGTTACTCACTACTTGTTCAAAAACGTAACTGAGTTAGTAACTGAATTACTCTATAATACAAGTAACTCGTTACCAGGGAAAGTAACTATTTGCATTACAGTTAAAAAAAAGTTATATGCCAATGAATAAGGATTTTTTGAAAAAGCAGTTTTCACAGTCAGTTGAAATGAGTATTTATTGCACATCAACAGACCAGTGCAGGATAAAATCCTTTAAAACCCCAAATCTTTGTAAATAATAATAATAATAAAAAGCAAAAGTAAACAGTTACACTATATAAAGTGCATTTAAATCAAATATCAAATATATTTGTATAGCGCTTTTCACAACATATGTTGTCACAAAGCGCTTTACAGTATTTACAAAGGTAACAATACTATGGGTCCAAATCCCTTATGAGCAAGCCAAAGGCGACAGTGGCAAGGAAAAACTCCCTAGATGGTGGGGAATAGGAAGAAACCTTGGGAGGACCAAGACTCAAAAGGGAACCCATCCTCCATTGGGCGGCCCGTTAACACACAAATTACACAAAAACAAATTATACAGACTAATACACAAGTTACAAATAAATCACACAATCAGGCTAAGTATAAGGTAACTAGAATGAAAGTTCTGGGTGCTGATATTGTCAATGTAAATGTCTTATGATGAACGCCAGGTTTTCATTCCATGTCGGAGCGATGATACTGGAATTGTAGGCTCCAACTGCAGTGTTACTCCCCAAGTGAACCTCGGAGAAGAAAGATATGTGATGTGGTAAATATGTAACAGATTATTCAAAGGCCAAACTACATCTATTTACATATTTACATTGACATCTATCAAATTAAATTAAATTCTCTCAACCTGAAACAACTGGATTGTTCAGAACAGAAGTAAACTTAAGAATAAAACCTCTATTCTTAAATAAATCAAATACCCAGTCTGGTAGACATTCAGGAACTTCAAGTATTTTCTTAAATAATGTTTATATCGCCACCTTGAAAATGATAATTTTTCTTCGGCTTGCTTCTGACTCGCTATTTCTGTCTCTTCTCCGTTTTTGTCGTGTCACTGGTGTGCTTTGGCGCGCGTGTAAAAACACTGGCTCGGATTGGCTACCATAACGCTGCCTTAGCCTTGTTAAGTTAAACAGGTGTTACACCGAGGACTGTGACCTATCGAGATCTGTTACTCCTCACTAGCCTGGGCAGTGGTCCGCTCGCATTACTGTTAGTATATCAATATATAGTAACGCACCGCTTTTAATGACCAGTAACGTCAACGGCGTTGTAACGACAGGAAAAGTAATTAATTATATTATCCCGTTACTGACAAAATGACGCCGTTATCGCAACACTGTACATGACTATCTCAAAAATGTTACTCTATTGTACATATATCACAATGATCACACATTACATTGAGAAATAGGTTTGAACCAACTAAGCTTTATATCTTAATTTAAGATTGTGAACTGCTGAGATCGTGGCATCTGTAAGACATCTGCACAGCGGGAAAGTGGTCAGCGATACAAGTGAACAGGACGAACCAACAGAGAAGAGAAGAAAGGTGGAGAAATCTCCTGCCACAAGGTGTTCCAGTCATGTGTATCTCATTGGGCAGCCCAGCTCCAGCATCAGTGGCTGTCAACTTCCTACTAATCGCCAGGTGTATCGCCATTCTGGAGTATGGCAAGGATTAAAACACTTACTAGACCAAATGCAGTCAATCACTCATTGCAGTTCCTTTCTCTTCCTCTGTTGTGTTGTCTCTTCTCTTGTGTTTGACTATTTTCCTGTATTTCTCATGGAGGATCATGAAGTGATTGACTGCATTTGGTCTAGTGTTTTAATCCTTGCCATACTCCAGAATGGCAAAACAACATCCAGTGTATCATGGGCTAGAGAACTATTGTCACTGTACAAGCCAACCTAGAAAATCCTGAAGCTACTGGATTACTGAAGGTTTGCCTACCGCTTCAGACTCTGTGTCCCAGCGACAACAGAGGTCTACGAATGGCTGCTTTTGAACCGTCCCTTCACCAGTCGGTGTCTGTGACATGGCGGGCAGAAAGCCCCGCCTTTGTCGCTCTCTGGCAGTTTGTCCCGGAGAGCAACGATGCCGTCCACCCTCTGCTATGTCACAAAAGCCTGGTGACGCAGCTCCACCGGACCGTCAGCCACGTCGACCACGCGATGATGGCCTTGAACGCCGTCGGGTCCCAGACTCTCCTGGGAATTAACATAATAAAGGGTGATGTTTGGTCCTGCTGATTGCTGGCAAGACAGAGGGGAAGGAGGGGTGATGTCCTGACGATTAGGATACAGAAATATCTGTATTTCTCTTTCTTTAACAGAGCAAGAATGAGGCAGCAGCTCTGTGGTGCACCCAGAAAGTCTAATACTACCGCTACTAATATCCTCTGTAAATATATAGCACATGTATTTGTTTGATACTCTCATTGGCTTTATTTGGTATTTTCTGTCTAGAATAGATTCAAACAATTTTTTCCCCAATTATTTAGCAGATAGATAGATAGATAGATAGATAGATAGATAGATAGATAGATAGATAAATAGATAGATAGATAGATAGATAGATAGAGAGAGAGAGAGAGAGAGAGAGAGAGAGACAGAGAGAGACAGAGAGAGTACTTGGTGAAGCCAATTAGCACCGCCATGATAATGCTAATTTCCGGTACCATTCGTATGGGATTTCCAATATAACATTAGCATCGAGCTAATTGTCGGCCGAGAGTGAAGTCAAATCTTTGATATATTATCATTTCTTTCATTTGATTATTAATGAAACTAATGGTATAAATAAAAAAGCGACCTTATTGATAGATGTTGTACTTGGTGTTTTAGAAAGCCAATTAGCATCGCCATGATAATGCTAATTTCCGCTAGCATTCGTATGGGATTTCCAATATAACATTAGCATCGAGCTAATTGTCGGCCGAGAGTGAAGTCAAATCTTTGATATATTATCATTTCCTTCATTTGATTATTAATGAAACGAATAGTATATTTTTTATTAAATTGAATTATCAATGTATCTTTACCTTATAAAGGATTAAATGTCCACTCCAAGAGGATTTGATCATTTTTTATTATTATCAAACAGTGCTCCTTCACTACAAGTACAACTATACACACATAATAAACATATAACAACATATTTAAAACTTGTAAATCCTGTAAAGCTGCTTTGTGACAACATGTGTTGTGGAAAACCAAAATATATTTCATTGGATTTGATTTGATATTTACATTTTTTTAATTATGTACAACTATTTACTACAGGGCAGGTGGGGCGTTTGGCTCACTAGACCTGTTCAAAAAACTACTTTTTCATTAACACTAATCTTTGGAGGACAACTTTTATTTTTATGTAAGAATCAAAAGAAAACAATTCTGTAAAATACAGTACAGTAGTAATAAAAATAATTGGGGTTAGGTGGCGAGGCGAGAAAAGAGGGTCAGTGTTCAGTGTTCATCAGGGTTCCCACACCTTGGTTAACATAAAATTCAAGGACCTTTCAATGACTTTCCAGGACCAACTTCCTCAAATTCAAGGACTGCACCTGCCAGCATTTACCTACTCTTACCCCTGAATATGTTATCAAAAAACGATGTTAATACAACGCAAATTCAAAAGACTGAATGTCATTTCAAGCCATGCATCCTGAAATTTTTTGTGCATGACATTAAGCGCTGATTCTACGAAAACTTCACTCACACTCAACATGACTGGCAAGTTAGCGATGCACATCTGAGATGACGACATTCACGTAAAATGGCTATAGTTGTTGAAGGATCAACAACTACCTACAGGAAACACTTGCTTTCGGTGCTGAACAAACAAACAAATTTCTCTACAGGAGAATGACCAAACTTTGCCAAGTAAAAGTCAGCATAAGCCCTGTGCAAAATAATGACATGTTGACAGTAGACAAATAATAATAATAATAACAATAATACACATATGCATATACACATACAGTACATACATAAAACAGAGGAGCAAAGCCATATAATGAGATCAAGGACCGTCAAGGACGGCTGTCTTTTATGCCTGTTTTCAAAAACTTTCCAGGGCCTTGAACTTATTTTTTCAGATTCACAAACTTTCAAGGACTTCAAGGACCCGTGGGAACCCTGAAGGTAGCTCTGCGGGACTTGAGGGACTTTGGTTTGTCATCAGGGGCTAATCTCCGGGAAGAAGCAGTGGCCGTGTTTATTTTGCCGAGTCTACCATGCATCAGTCAGCTAGCGGCGGCTAAACGCTTGCAGCTTTCACCTCAGCTGCCTAGGGAGGGGGGGACATGGGGGCCTATCTTCTCAATCACATGGTTTAAGGAGCGAGCCCCCTGGAAAAGATGATGCGCAACTAACCGTCTACTGACAATTCTCTGGAGCGCCCCAGGTCACTCTTGTTTCCCACCAGGATGACGGGGATGTTTTCCGACTGGTGCGCCCAGCGAAGCTGTATGCGCAGCTCCGAAGCCTTCTCAAAGCTGGACTTGTCCGTCACCGAGTTTACAATGATGTAGGCGTCGCCCATCCACATGCACTGATCCTTCAGCCACTGGCTGTTATCCTGTGGAATGGCACCCGGTTAATACAAAAGGCGCAGAACGCTCTGTGGCGTATCACCAATCCTGTGGTTTTAGGTGGTTGTTATCAGCGAGTGACTCGCTCACCTGTTCCCATATGTCCTACAAAAGCAGATTTGTCTCTTCTTCGTTGACGATGATTGACCTATCATATGTGTTTCCTGATGGGAAGAAGGAAGTAAGAAATAAGAACATTTATTCTGAAGTACTCAGCATCTCTTATCACAGTACCAGAGTCACCTATCCCAGTATCTAGACAGTAGGATTTTGACAAATCATCCATCAATCTGAGCCCTGACCGTGGAGTTTTCCTTTAGAGCCAGTGTATTAATCTTTTACACCCACTCTGCCTGGTGTTTGACTACAACTACCTAAGCTCTATTTGAGTAATGGGTGCAGCTGTGGCTGGCTGGAAATAGCAGAAATCAATACACCTTTACCTGCTCTCCCATATGACCCATTACACTGTCTGTTAGTCAGACCAGATTGTGAGGTCCTTGAATTAGCTTAATCCCATGTCCTTGGAACATGTTCTACTAAAAAGCAAGCATTATCTCGCAACAACAAAAGTGCCCACATTGGCACCAAGACTTTACCTGTCTCCTCTGAGTCGTGACTGTCCTCAACTCCACCAAATATCCTCGCCAGACTCGACTTCCCTACGTTGAGCTCGCCAAGAAGCACAACCTTGTAGGTGTGTCCATGGGAGTCGCTCCCGGAGGAGATGACAGAGTCGGATGAATCAGACACGCAGCTGTCACGGTGCTGCTCCCCGGGACCGTAGGAGGTGCAGCGCGTGAGTGTGGAGAGCTCGGCGCTCTGCACTGAGGGCATGGTGGAGCAGAACTCGCGGTGGTCCACTGGTATGCTCCTCCGGTGTAAACTCTGCAGGTTGAAGGGAGGAAAGGGTATACTTCCTCTCCTTTTATCCATGTTCCGCAACTTGTCTCCTTTGTTCAAAGTCATGATTATAATATAAGCAGTTTGTTAATATTGTTTGTCCCACTAAGTAGACAGCCCATATTAGCCTACATTAAATACACTTATTTATTGTTTCTGTTCTGACATATCCCAGCTGCCAATATCTATAAACATAGCAGTTTTTTACAGATAAACATGCCAAACCTGCCTATTTAAAATATATAAACTTAGATGTATATTTGTCCAATGTCTTCTTTCCAACGTCTGAACTCCAATGGTCAAGAAAAATCCGTTTGGTATAGCTCCTTTCGTTTCTCTTCTACAGTGCGGTTCGGTTATGATCAGAGATGAGACGGAGCCCCTTATTTATTGCCCGGTAGGATCGCTGGCGTCAAAAAATAATCAGAAAAAAACAGCAGATTGTTCAGATTTAATGTTAATAAAAATAAAAGATGTTTTAATAAATATATAAAAAGTTCTTACCTCTGGTGTCATGACCTCTGAAACGAAGGATGTTCTTTTTAAACTTGATCGGTCATATTTTAGGACTGCAAAAGTCTTCTCAATGATGGCTTCAGTCTAAAAAAAATATGAAATAAGCACAATATTCAGTAATTAAATTGCTGGAGCTCTTAAAAAAAGGTAAGCTCTACTAAAATGACAAAATAGTGTATTATAATAGCGTATAATAAGAGTATTTAATTAGCTCACTATTTTACACCTTGGTCCATGAACATGTTCCTGGTTTAAAACATGGACCTTCAAGTGTTTTAAAGGGCTTGTTGATAAAGTAGGTGTACTTGTAGCCGGGTAAACTATGTGCAAGACAGGTATCCAAAGTATCCAAGACCAGGACAAAGAAAAACAATATGTCAGGCTAATATCTAAACATGTCTTTGGACTTTACCCATGTTTTAATACAAATATTTACCTGGTTTTCTTCAAAGACAGAAATGTTTCCATCTCTGAGCCTTTTCATTTTCAGGTCAAAAGTGGGGTTTTCAAGCAGGAACATTCTATTGGACCTCAATCTTCTGGACTGCAGGTCTTTTTCTAGTGTCTGCAAACAGAAAAAAACATAATTTTATTAGTGAATTTGTGAAGTGTAATGATGCTTATTGATGTAAATACACCGCACAACATAACATTAGACTTCTTTTCCTGCTGATTATTGGGTGGTAGTCCAGATTTTAAATTTTAGTTCAGAAATTGAGTGCTGAAGAAGATTTCCTTTACTGTAACTCACTATTTTTTTAGTCAGTGTAAGACTGTTTTTCTATTGTGGTTTAATATAAATTACCATTGGTGTTACCATGTTTGCCATTAATTAATGAATCTATGGCAGCCCATAGCAGTATTATTTGACCTATTCAATGTTTGGTGAGTGTGACATATTTCTTTGACATTACAGGTACTCAAGAGTATTTGATGCTGCGCTACTGATCACATTAAGTACTTTCATTTATTTTAGTAAGTACATTTATTGAATCATAACAGTCAAGTTTGCAATTATGTTTTCTTGTCAGATATGTGCATATCAGTGTAACTGCTCAGTTGCCTATGTGAGACACGTGAAAATTCACAGAAATATGCACAATTTAAAACTGCAGTGTTGTATCCCTAATTGCAAAAGGACCTTTCGAAAATGTCACCCAGCTTCTGATGGCTCATTTCTCAGAGAACACCACAGGACTAGTTCTTCATGCAGATCTAAGTTTCCATTGAAAAAATACACTCTACACATGTGTGTGTTGTGTGTGTGTATGTATGTCATGTGTCAATTTATCAAGGGTTCACACACAAGGTTGTAATTTGCTGTATTTCAAAAGAATTTGACAGGAATTTTTTTGTCATGTTTCAGGTGGAACAGCAGGACACTGTATTCAGCGCTGGATGGTCAGCCTTGAGGGCCATGTAATATGTGAGGGGATGCAACCCACCTTCTTGACAGGGCTTGCTGCCTTATTTTCTATCTTCTACATCTTCAATCTCGAATACCAAGAAGAGGCCTCATGCACTCTTGAATTCATCCAAAGGTTAGGTATTTTCACTAAAACATGTGTTTCTTATCTCTTTAATGGTATACTATTGTGAACAAAACATTTTCTGCTTTTTGTTGTGTTGTTAATGTAAGTGAGTTACACAAATTGAGTTTTACACTGTCTGAAGAGACACTATTATTTTTCAGGCGCTTCATTGGTATAAACCCTGAGTGAGGCACCAAGGCTGGACGGGGCAAAGACTTGCCCAAAAAAACTGGCAAAGCCACCAGCAAAAAGATGACAACAGTCAACCCACATGTATCCACTCTGCTGAGAAGACTGATGGACTTTCACTGGGACTTCATTTAAAATGGTGAGATTATTCAGTCCCATTGCACACACACACACACACACACACACACACACACACACACACACACACACACACACACACACAAAGACACCAGCTTGTCTCATTGCTTTAATTCTTTTTCCCTCACAACTTTTCTCTCTCTCTCTTACAGGGTAGAAAGTCTGAATTGCTGTTATTCACGCACCTCACCTGGTCCCTCAACACAAGCTCCATAACAAAGCCCAGCAGCGTCTCTACTTCCTGTAGACTGAGGAAAGCACACCTTCCACCTCCCATCCTCACCATGTTCTACAGAGGGACTGTAGAGAGCATCCTGAGCGCCTGCATTACCGTCTGGTTCAGGAGCTGCAACATCTCGGAGCCCAAGACCCTACAGCGGATAGTGAGGATAGCCGAGAAGATCATTGGTGTCTCTCTCCCCTCCATCAGTGACATCTACACCACACGCTGCATCCGCAAAGTCACCAGCATTGTGGAAGACCCAACCCACCCATCACACGGTCTCTTCACTCTGATGCCGTCCGGCAAAAGATACAGGAGCATCCGAGCCTCCACCTCCAGACTCTGTAATAGCTTTGTTCACCAGGCAGTCAGGCTCCTCAACTCCCAGACACAGAACTGACACACACCAACACTGATCTGACCCCACACACGCACAAAAAGACTGCACTGAACCCCCCACCAGAAATAGTTGCTGCTCTCCCACAGGACCTATTAACTACCTCAGAACCACTGTGTTCATGTATGTTCCATATGATACAGTATATCACTCATCTCAGACACCACTTAGACCACATTGCACTGTACCAGCTCTTTACACCATTATGTCTCAATTGTCTCTGGCCTGTTGTATTTATTGTAATGTTTTGCTGTGAGATTGCCCTATGCTGCACATTTTGCACAGTCTTGAACTGCTACCCTGCCGCACTTTATGTTGTCTGTTGTACTGTCAATTTGTGTTACACCATGGTTGCGGAGGAACGAAATTTCGTCACACTGTGTACCTGCACTCTGATGTAATGACAATAAAAAGCCACTTGACTTGAAGTTTGTCTGGATTGTTCCTGTTGTTTCATTATCGGAACTGTTATGTTGTGACTAGTTTCATGTCAACATTTCCGAGTCTGAATGCCTTGTTCTTTTATTGCACTATTTTCAGTCAAAGGGTTGTGTTGTTTTTTTGTTTGTTTTTTTTTTTTTTACAAAGAAGGCACTATTTGAATGTAGAGAATTTAAATTATGTTAAAATAAAAGGCAAAGTGCATTAAGAAGCTGTGTTTTTTTCACATTGCAATTACATACTGCTAAATTTACAAATCACATTCTGTTGTAGTTTGTAGATTTTGTTGTAGTTTTGTAGAGTACTACTATTATTATCATAACTATAATTATAAATGTCAGTTATGGAAGCAGTGGTGTATTATTATTATGGTTACTATTAATACTTTTACTACTATTATTGTCACGGTGAGGCGGCCCTCTACCGGCCGCCTCTGTCCACAGCGGCTGTTGTTGTTGCTGTTGTTTGGTGACGTCATGTGCGTCCCTCAGGTGGGCAGAGCCCGTGATCCGTCTCACCTGAGGGTCGTTTGTTTGCCTATATATGTCTTGTCTTTGTACCAGATGACCGCTGGTCATTATATCCTTAATTTGGGGATATTGCACGGGTTTTAGGTTTGCACACTTTCTATTAAACCATCCTTTTTCCCTGAGACTTGGTGTGATCGCTTCCTTTTAGTTGCTCACCCCCGCCCGTCACAGAATGACCAGCCACCCTTCGGAAGCCGCCGAGTCTCTTTTTCTTTCTCCTTCGTTCGTGGTCATGTCTCGTGGTAAGTGTTTGTCTGCGTGGTGTTTTGTGAAGAGTTCCGCCTTGCTTTTGTGTTGTGTTTGTGGCACGGCGTGGACCAGGGCTGTCTGCCCTGGGAAAACTCTTCCTGTCTGTTGTTTGTTAGTTTGTTTGAAGAGCTCCGCCGTGTCTGTGTTTGTGGCACGGCGAGGACCAGGGCGTCTTCCCTGGAAAGGCTCTTCATGTTTTGTGTTGGTTAAAACGTGTGTTCATGTCGACGAATGTGTGGATCAGTGTGCGTGCTCGTTATGTTTAATGTTACATGTTTTGTGTGTGACGCGGTCGCCGCTCGTCACTGTCGCCTCGCTCCCCGTGTGTCTTGTGTTAAATGTGGGGAGCGACTGCGACTCTGGTTTTAGGTTTGCACACTTTCTATTAAACCATCAGTTTTCCCTGAGACTTGGCGAGATCGCTTCCTTTTAGTTGCTCACCCCCGCCCGTCACAATTATTATCATAACTATTATTATAAACTGTTATGGAAGCAGTGGTGGATAATGTAATTGTAATGACAATATAGCCATTATTTTACTTTATTATTATTCTACTTTACAATGTTATTTTATTATATTTTACCATTGTATCTACCTTATGCTTTGGCAATACAAATGTACATATTTGTCATGCCAATAAAGCGCCATTGAATTGGATTGAATTGGATTAGAATGTGGAACATAACACTTCTTACACTGCCCTGATGTCATAATAATGACACATATGAGGATCATTCCATGTACACTATAATTTCAGATCAGATTGTGTAGTGTGACGCAACTGACCATGTTTGCCAAAATGAAGTGTCTCTGGTGTTGGTGTGCAGGGGGAATCCAGGACGAGTCAACAGACACAGACATGAACAAGGAGTCCAGAAGAGAAATCAAACTAAAAGCTAAAAGAAAAGCAAAAGAGGAGACAGAAAACATCATTCCCTTGAGTGAGTGAATGAGTACAATGTTAACAACTTATTTTGTGGCATGTATAGGGACTTATTTAAGGTATTTTTCTTTGAACACAGTTCAGTAAAGCTCAGTATCAGTAAGGTTCATGTAAATGGTTTATTCACTGTGTATCTTTATGCTTGTAGCAGTACTGAAAGTCTTTCCCTTTAGAAAATCATTAATAAATTGCAATAATTAGAATTCACAGGAAACAAACACAGTTACATGTTACTCCTAGGTAGCGTTAAGTAACTTTGGAGTTCATTATTATGGGTCAGGGGCTGTACTGTGATACTGATCACATCACCCTGGTAAAACCTCTATTAATGTCAATACCAGAAAAACAAGCATCAACACAGCTCAACTGAAAAACATTCATCTGACATTCTCATGTAAAATTGATTAGTGTATGTTGAAGAAATTTTTTTTTGTTGTTGCAGAAGCTCCTGTGACCGATGATCTGGATAAGATGATCGATGATCTCTTCCACTTTCTCCAGGACTATTCTTCTGACCTTCCACCTCTAGGTGATCAAGAGACATTCATACAAAATCCCATACTGAAAACACATTTGCTAATTTACTGACATCAACTTGTTCAATACTTATTAATATCAATACCATAGAAGTTTACATTAACACATCAGCATCAGTACGATTCATGTAAATGGTTTATTCACTGTGTATCTTTATGCTTGTAGCAGTACTGGAAGTCTTTTCCTTTTGAAAATCATTAATAAATTGCAATAATCAGAATTCACAGGAAACAAACACAGTTACTCCTAGGTAGCGTTACGTAACTTTGGAGTTTATTGCTAGAGCCATTAAGTGAAAAATAAGAGAAAAAGAAACAGAAAATAGGTCTGTTCTATAGGATTTCTCTTTTCTTTCTATTTTTGTTGTTATTTTTGTCTGTTTTGTTCTTGTCTTTGTTCTTTTTTGTATTTCTCTGTAAAGCATCCTTGGGTACTTTGAAAGGCGCTATATAAGTGGAAATTATTATTATTATTATTATTATTATTATGGGTCAGGGGCTGTACTGTGATACTGATCACATCACCCTGGTAAAACCCCTATTAATGTCAATACCAGAAAAACAAGCATAAAAACAGCTCAAATTAAAAACATTCATCTGACATTCTCATGTAAAATTAGAGTATGTTGAAAAAAAAAATTTTGTTGTTGCAGAAACACCTGTTCTGGACTTTTCTTCTCATCTTCCACCTCTAGGTGATCAAGAAACATTCATACAAAAAACACATTTGCTAATTTACTGAAGTTTACATTAACACAGATCAGCTGAAAAATATTCACCTGTTATTACCACACAATATTTAATAAGGGCTTCTTGAAAAAAATTTTTTTGCAGAAGGAACTATGAAATATGTGTTCTCGACATCTGTCAGGAACCCTCACAGGCTCCCTTGGACAAGACTGAGGTCTCTTGCACCCTGCATGTAGGTGACCAAGAGACATTCATACAGAATCCTATGCTGATTACACGTTTGCTAATTTACTGACATCAACCTGTTCAATAGCTAGTAATATAAATAAGAGAGACTCTTACATTTACAGAAATCAGCTGAAAAATATTAACCTGTTATTACCATTTAATATTTAATAAGGGCGTGTTGAAAAAAAATCTTTTTTTTTGCAGAAGGAACTTTGAAAGGAACTCTCAACGAGTCCTGTCAGGAGATCTTGCAACTCACCTCTAGCCTGTTCCTGTGTCTTCATGTTGTTGTTGTTGTTGTGGTGTTTGTCCCTCAGGTGGGCGGAGCCCGCGATCCGTCTCACAGTCTTGTTGTTGTTGTTGTTGTGGTGTTTGTCCCTCAAGTTGGCGGAGCCCGTGATCCGTCTCACAGTCGTGTTTTTGTTGTTGTTGTGGTGTTTGTCCCTCAGGTGGGCGGAGCCCGCGATCCGTCTCACCTGAGGGTCGTTTGTTTGTCTATGTATGTCTTGTCTTTGTACCAGTTGACCGCTGGTTATTATACCCTTAATTTTGAACAAGTCACGGGTTTTTGGTTTACGCACTTATTCTATTAAACCATACATTTTCCCTAAGACTTGGCGTGATCGTTTCCTTTTTGTTTCACTCACCCTGCCCGTCACACATGCAAGTCTGTCAACATCGACTTTTCATCATCAGTTTAGGCTCCCATAATCCCTCATGTTCTGTTTTTACAATATAAAATATACAAATATATGCCTGTTCAGTTGTCTAGTCCGTGGGGTTAGTGTTGAAAACACAGCTTGTGGTCTTAGCAGCCTAGGAGGAGGCCGACAGAGTCCGGCTCTCTCAGAGCACTGTGAGGTTGTGGCAGGTCTTGGACTTTTGTCGGAAGGCCATCTTCTTGTTCTTCCGGGCAACCATGTGGCCCAGGAAGCATTTGGCCTTTTTGCTGACTGCCCTCTGTGTGGGGTGGGGGGTAACAAAAAGTGAACAGGAGGGGGAAAAGGTGGGGTGGACACATGAGAATCACAAGTGCAGGTTAAAGGTACAGGGTTCCCACACCTTGGTTAACATAAAATTCAAGGACCTTTCAATGACTTTCCAGGACCAACTTCCTCAAATTCAAGGACTGCACCTGCCAGCATTTACCTACTCTTACCCCTGAATATGTTATCAAAAAACGATGTTAATACAACGCAAATTCAAAAGACTGAATGTCATTTCAAGCCATGCATCCTGAAATTTTTTGTGCATGACATTAAGCGCTGATTCTACGAAAACTTCACTCACACTCAACATGACTGGCAAGTTAGCGATGCACATCTGAGATGACGACATTCACGTAAAATGGCTATAGTTGTTGAAGGATCAACAACTACCTACAGGAAACACTTGCTTTCGGTGCTGAACAAACAAACAAATTTCTCTACAGGAGAATGACCAAACTTTGCCAAGTAAAAGTCAGCATAAGCCCTGTAGAATCAATGTAATTTTAAATGAACTTGTGCTGGCAAAATAATGACATGTTGACAGTAGACAAATAATAATAATAATAACAATAATACACATATGCATATACACATACAGTACATACATAAAACAGAGGAGCAAAGCCATATAATGAGATCAAGGACCGTCAAGGACGGCTGTCTTTTATGCCTGTTTTCAAAAACTTTCCAGGGCCTTGAACTTATTTTTTCAGATTCACAAACTTTCAAGGATTTCAAGGACCCGTGGGAACCCTGGTTCATGGTCAGCCACTGGTCAGTGTTCATCCACACCGTCCCCTCAAAAGCCCTCAATGTCTAAAATACAGTAAATAGTACAGGAAGAGGTGCCTTACACAATCACCAACTATAACAGCCTAAAATGTGGTTAGAAATGAGGGGGAGAGACAAGTAATTTTTTTTTACCTTATTTTCAGTAGTTTTTAGCACTTTGAGTTGCATGTATGTATGAAAGGTGCTATACAAATAAAGATTATTATTACAGTGGTACCTCGAGATACGAGCTGCTCTATATACGAGCGATCCAAGATACGAGCACCGAGACGAGCAAAATTTCTGTTCGACACCCGAGTGCACACTCGAGATACGAGCATGAACCACTAGGTGGCAGTACAGTACTATATGGAAAAAAAGAAATAATTAATCAGCTCAAAGACACACTCAAACGCTTTTCTTTTTCACCCTCCCCCACAACCTTAGGTTCAAAAACACAAACATACCTGTATGTGCGGAGATGACGTCATTTAGCGCGTTCTAGCAGCCAATAGCGTTTTTTTAATTTTAAACACATCCAGCAGAACAATGAACTGATGGTTCACACCATCACCCCCCCCTCACCCGTCTACCTATAAGTGGCTGCATGTACATAACAAAGGGTGGCCTAATGGAATGCAAATATCCCCAGAACTGCCCCCTGGTGGAGACCAGGTGGAAAAAGTGTGGAATGAAAATGCTGGGACTCCTAGTGTTAAAACTACATTCCCAGAGATTGATGCTATAGCTTTGAAATTGGTACCAAACGATAGGTAATAACATTTTCATTTATCTGGTATAAAACACATAGACACTATGTACATTTCAACTATATTTAATGCAAAAACATACATATTTTTGATGCTTGGAAAGGATGACATCGTATGATACATGACCAGTGTTGGGAACGTTACTTTAAAAAAGTAATTAGTTATAGTTACTCACTACTTGTTCAAAAACGTAACTGAGTTAGTAACTGAATTACTCTATAATACAAGTAACTCGTTACCAGGGAAAGTAACTATTTGCATTACAGTTAAAAAAAAGTTATATGCCAATGAATAAGGATTTTTTGAAAAAGCAGTTTTCACAGTCAGTTGAAATGAGTATTTATTGCACATCAACAGACCAGTGCAGGATAAAATCCTTTAAAACCCCAAATCTTTGTAAATAATAATAATAATAAAAAGCAAAAGTAAACAGTTACACTATATAAAGTGCATTTAAATCAAATATCAAATATATTTGTATAGCGCTTTTCACAACATATGTTGTCACAAAGCGCTTTACAGTATTTACAAAGGTAACAATACTATGGGTCCAAATCCCTTATGAGCAAGCCAAAGGCGACAGTGGCAAGGAAAAACTCCCTAGATGGTGGGGAATAGGAAGAAACCTTGGGAGGACCAAGACTCAAAAGGGAACCCATCCTCCATTGGGCGGCCCGTTAACACACAAATTACACAAAAACAAATTATACAGACTAATACACAAGTTACAAATAAATCACACAATCAGGCTAAGTATAAGGTAACTAGAATGAAAGTTCTGGGTGCTGATATTGTCAATGTAAATGTCTTATGATGAACGCCAGGTTTTCATTCCATGTCGGAGCGATGATACTGGAATTGTAGGCTCCAACTGCAGTGTTACTCCCCAAGTGAACCTCGGAGAAGAAAGATATGTGATGTGGTAAATATGTAACAGATTATTCAAAGGCCAAACTACATCTATTTACATATTTACATTGACATCTATCAAATTAAATTAAATTCTCTCAACCTGAAACAACTGGATTGTTCAGAACAGAAGTAAACTTAAGAATAAAACCTCTATTCTTAAATAAATCAAATACCCAGTCTGGTAGACATTCAGGAACTTCAAGTATTTTCTTAAATAATGTTTATATCGCCACCTTGAAAATGATAATTTTTCTTCGGCTTGCTTCTGACTCGCTATTTCTGTCTCTTCTCCGTTTTTGTCGTGTCACTGGTGTGCTTTGGCGCGCGTGTAAAAACACTGGCTCGGATTGGCTACCATAACGCTGCCTTAGCCTTGTTAAGTTAAACAGGTGTTACACCGAGGACTGTGACCTATCGAGATCTGTTACTCCTCACTAGCCTGGGCAGTGGTCCGCTCGCATTACTGTTAGTATATCAATATATAGTAACGCACCGCTTTTAATGACCAGTAACGTCAACGGCGTTGTAACGACAGGAAAAGTAATTAATTATATTATCCCGTTACTGACAAAATGACGCCGTTATCGCAACACTGTACATGACTATCTCAAAAATGTTACTCTATTGTACATATATCACAATGATCACACATTACATTGAGAAATAGGTTTGAACCAACTAAGCTTTATATCTTAATTTAAGATTGTGAACTGCTGAGATCGTGGCATCTGTAAGACATCTGCACAGCGGGAAAGTGGTCAGCGATACAAGTGAACAGGACGAACCAACAGAGAAGAGAAGAAAGGTGGAGAAATCTCCTGCCACAAGGTGTTCCAGTCATGTGTATCTCATTGGGCAGCCCAGCTCCAGCATCAGTGGCTGTCAACTTCCTACTAATCGCCAGGTGTATCGCCATTCTGGAGTATGGCAAGGATTAAAACACTTACTAGACCAAATGCAGTCAATCACTCATTGCAGTTCCTTTCTCTTCCTCTGTTGTGTTGTCTCTTCTCTTGTGTTTGACTATTTTCCTGTATTTCTCATGGAGGATCATGAAGTGATTGACTGCATTTGGTCTAGTGTTTTAATCCTTGCCATACTCCAGAATGGCAAAACAACATCCAGTGTATCATGGGCTAGAGAACTATTGTCACTGTACAAGCCAACCTAGAAAATCCTGAAGCTACTGGATTACTGAAGGTTTGCCTACCGCTTCAGACTCTGTGTCCCAGCGACAACAGAGGTCTACGAATGGCTGCTTTTGAACCGTCCCTTCACCAGTCGGTGTCTGTGACATGGCGGGCAGAAAGCCCCGCCTTTGTCGCTCTCTGGCAGTTTGTCCCGGAGAGCAACGATGCCGTCCACCCTCTGCTATGTCACAAAAGCCTGGTGACGCAGCTCCACCGGACCGTCAGCCACGTCGACCACGCGATGATGGCCTTGAACGCCGTCGGGTCCCAGACTCTCCTGGGAATTAACATAATAAAGGGTGATGTTTGGTCCTGCTGATTGCTGGCAAGACAGAGGGGAAGGAGGGGTGATGTCCTGACGATTAGGATACAGAAATATCTGTATTTCTCTTTCTTTAACAGAGCAAGAATGAGGCAGCAGCTCTGTGGTGCACCCAGAAAGTCTAATACTACCGCTACTAATATCCTCTGTAAATATATAGCACATGTATTTGTTTGATACTCTCATTGGCTTTATTGGGTATTTTCTGTCTAGAATAGATTCAAACAATTTTTTCCCCAATTATTTAGCAGATAGATAGATAGATAGATAGATAGATAGATAGATAGATAGATAGATAAATAGATAGATAGATAGATAGATAGATAGAGAGAGAGAGAGAGAGAGAGAGACAGAGAGAGACAGAGAGAGTACTTGGTGAAGCCAATTAGCACCGCCATGATAATGCTAATTTCCGGTACCATTCGTATGGGATTTCCAATATAACATTAGCATCGAGCTAATTGTCGGCCGAGAGTGAAGTCAAATCTTTGATATATTATCATTTCTTTCATTTGATTATTAATGAAACTAATGGTATAAATAAAAAAGCGACCTTATTGATAGATGTTGTACTTGGTGTTTTAGAAAGCCAATTAGCATCGCCATGATAATGCTAATTTCCGCTAGCATTCGTATGGGATTTCCAATATAACATTAGCATCGAGCTAATTGTCGGCCGAGAGTGAAGTCAAATCTTTGATATATTATCATTTCCTTCATTTGATTATTAATGAAACGAATAGTATATTTTTTATTAAATTGAATTATCAATGTATCTTTACCTTATAAAGGATTAAATGTCCACTCCAAGAGGATTTGATCATTTTTTATTATTATCAAACAGTGCTCCTTCACTACAAGTACAACTATACACACATAATAAACATATAACAACATATTTAAAACTTGTAAATCCTGTAAAGCTGCTTTGTGACAACATGTGTTGTGGAAAACCAAAATATATTTCATTGGATTTGATTTGATATTTACATTTTTTTAATTATGTACAACTATTTACTACAGGGCAGGTGGGGCGTTTGGCTCACTAGACCTGTTCAAAAAACTACTTTTTCATTAACACTAATCTTTGGAGGACAACTTTTATTTTTATGTAAGAATCAAAAGAAAACAATTCTGTAAAATACAGTACAGTAGTAATAAAAATAATTGGGGTTAGGTGGCGAGGCGAGAAAAGAGGGTCAGTGTTCAGTGTTCATCAGGGTTCCCACACCTTGGTTAACATAAAATTCAAGGACCTTTCAATGACTTTCCAGGACCAACTTCCTCAAATTCAAGGACTGCACCTGCCAGCATTTACCTACTCTTACCCCTGAATATGTTATCAAAAAACGATGTTAATACAACGCAAATTCAAAAGACTGAATGTCATTTCAAGCCATGCATCCTGAAATTTTTTGTGCATGACATTAAGCGCTGATTCTACGAAAACTTCACTCACACTCAACATGACTGGCAAGTTAGCGATGCACATCTGAGATGACGACATTCACGTAAAATGGCTATAGTTGTTGAAGGATCAACAACTACCTACAGGAAACACTTGCTTTCGGTGCTGAACAAACAAACAAATTTCTCTACAGGAGAATGACCAAACTTTGCCAAGTAAAAGTCAGCATAAGCCCTGTGCAAAATAATGACATGTTGACAGTAGACAAATAATAATAATAATAACAATAATACACATATGCATATACACATACAGTACATACATAAAACAGAGGAGCAAAGCCATATAATGAGATCAAGGACCGTCAAGGACGGCTGTCTTTTATGCCTGTTTTCAAAAACTTTCCAGGGCCTTGAACTTATTTTTTCAGATTCACAAACTTTCAAGGACTTCAAGGACCCGTGGGAACCCTGAAGGTAGCTCTGCGGGACTTGAGGGACTTTGGTTTGTCATCAGGGGCTAATCTCCGGGAAGAAGCAGTGGCCGTGTTTATTTTGCCGAGTCTACCATGCATCAGTCAGCTAGCGGCGGCTAAACGCTTGCAGCTTTCACCTCAGCTGCCTAGGGAGGGGGGGACATGGGGGCCTATCTTCTCAATCACATGGTTTAAGGAGCGAGCCCCCTGGAAAAGATGATGCGCAACTAACCGTCTACTGACAATTCTCTGGAGCGCCCCAGGTCACTCTTGTTTCCCACCAGGATGACGGGGATGTTTTCCGACTGGTGCGCCCAGCGAAGCTGTATGCGCAGCTCCGAAGCCTTCTCAAAGCTGGACTTGTCCGTCACCGAGTTTACAATGATGTAGGCGTCGCCCATCCACATGCACTGATCCTTCAGCCACTGGCTGTTATCCTGTGGAATGGCACCCGGTTAATACAAAAGGCGCAGAACGCTCTGTGGCGTATCACCAATCCTGTGGTTTTAGGTGGTTGTTATCAGCGAGTGACTCGCTCACCTGTTCCCATATGTCCTACAAAAGCAGATTTGTCTCTTCTTCGTTGACGATGATTGACCTATCATATGTGTTTCCTGATGGGAAGAAGGAAGTAAGAAATAAGAACATTTATTCTGAAGTACTCAGCATCTCTTATCACAGTACCAGAGTCACCTATCCCAGTATCTAGACAGTAGGATTTTGACAAATCATCCATCAATCTGAGCCCTGACCGTGGAGTTTTCCTTTAGAGCCAGTGTATTAATCTTTTACACCCACTCTGCCTGGTGTTTGACTACAACTACCTAAGCTCTATTTGAGTAATGGGTGCAGCTGTGGCTGGCTGGAAATAGCAGAAATCAATACACCTTTACCTGCTCTCCCATATGACCCATTACACTGTCTGTTAGTCAGACCAGATTGTGAGGTCCTTGAATTAGCTTAATCCCATGTCCTTGGAACATGTTCTACTAAAAAGCAAGCATTATCTCGCAACAACAAAAGTGCCCACATTGGCACCAAGACTTTACCTGTCTCCTCTGAGTCGTGACTGTCCTCAACTCCACCAAATATCCTCGCCAGACTCGACTTCCCTACGTTGAGCTCGCCAAGAAGCACAACCTTGTAGGTGTGTCCATGGGAGTCGCTCCCGGAGGAGATGACAGAGTCGGATGAATCAGACACGCAGCTGTCACGGTGCTGCTCCCCGGGACCGTAGGAGGTGCAGCGCGTGAGTGTGGAGAGCTCGGCGCTCTGCACTGAGGGCATGGTGGAGCAGAACTCGCGGTGGTCCACTGGTATGCTCCTCCGGTGTAAACTCTGCAGGTTGAAGGGAGGAAAGGGTATACTTCCTCTCCTTTTATCCATGTTCCGCAACTTGTCTCCTTTGTTCAAAGTCATGATTATAATATAAGCAGTTTGTTAATATTGTTTGTCCCACTAAGTAGACAGCCCATATTAGCCTACATTAAATACACTTATTTATTGTTTCTGTTCTGACATATCCCAGCTGCCAATATCTATAAACATAGCAGTTTTTTACAGATAAACATGCCAAACCTGCCTATTTAAAATATATAAACTTAGATGTATATTTGTCCAATGTCTTCTTTCCAACGTCTGAACTCCAATGGTCAAGAAAAATCCGTTTGGTATAGCTCCTTTCGTTTCTCTTCTACAGTGCGGTTCGGTTATGATCAGAGATGAGACGGAGCCCCTTATTTATTGCCCGGTAGGATCGCTGGCGTCAAAAAATAATCAGAAAAAAACAGCAGATTGTTCAGATTTAATGTTAATAAAAATAAAAGATGTTTTAATAAATATATAAAAAGTTCTTACCTCTGGTGTCATGACCTCTGAAACGAAGGATGTTCTTTTTAAACTTGATCGGTCATATTTTAGGACTGCAAAAGTCTTCTCAATGATGGCTTCAGTCTAAAAAAAATATGAAATAAGCACAATATTCAGTAATTAAATTGCTGGAGCTCTTAAAAAAAGGTAAGCTCTACTAAAATGACAAAATAGTGTATTATAATAGCGTATAATAAGAGTATTTAATTAGCTCACTATTTTACACCTTGGTCCATGAACATGTTCCTGGTTTAAAACATGGACCTTCAAGTGTTTTAAAGGGCTTGTTGATAAAGTAGGTGTACTTGTAGCCGGGTAAACTATGTGCAAGACAGGTATCCAAAGTATCCAAGACCAGGACAAAGAAAAACAATATGTCAGGCTAATATCTAAACATGTCTTTGGACTTTACCCATGTTTTAATACAAATATTTACCTGGTTTTCTTCAAAGACAGAAATGTTTCCATCTCTGAGCCTTTTCATTTTCAGGTCAAAAGTGGGGTTTTCAAGCAGGAACATTCTATTGGACCTCAATCTTCTGGACTGCAGGTCTTTTTCTAGTGTCTGCAAACAGAAAAAAACATAATTTTATTAGTGAATTTGTGAAGTGTAATGATGCTTATTGATGTAAATACACCGCACAACATAACATTAGACTTCTTTTCCTGCTGATTATTGGGTGGTAGTCCAGATTTTAAATTTTAGTTCAGAAATTGAGTGCTGAAGAAGATTTCCTTTACTGTAACTCACTATTTTTTTAGTCAGTGTAAGACTGTTTTTCTATTGTGGTTTAATATAAATTACCATTGGTGTTACCATGTTTGCCATTAATTAATGAATCTATGGCAGCCCATAGCAGTATTATTTGACCTATTCAATGTTTGGTGAGTGTGACATATTTCTTTGACATTACAGGTACTCAAGAGTATTTGATGCTGCGCTACTGATCACATTAAGTACTTTCATTTATTTTAGTAAGTACATTTATTGAATCATAACAGTCAAGTTTGCAATTATGTTTTCTTGTCAGATATGTGCATATCAGTGTAACTGCTCAGTTGCCTATGTGAGACACGTGAAAATTCACAGAAATATGCACAATTTAAAACTGCAGTGTTGTATCCCTAATTGCAAAAGGACCTTTCGAAAATGTCACCCAGCTTCTGATGGCTCATTTCTCAGAGAACACCACAGGACTAGTTCTTCATGCAGATCTAAGTTTCCATTGAAAAAATACACTCTACACATGTGTGTGTTGTGTGTGTGTATGTATGTCATGTGTCAATTTATCAAGGGTTCACACACAAGGTTGTAATTTGCTGTATTTCAAAAGAATTTGACAGGAATTTTTTTGTCATGTTTCAGGTGGAACAGCAGGACACTGTATTCAGCGCTGGATGGTCAGCCTTGAGGGCCATGTAATATGTGAGGGGATGCAACCCACCTTCTTGACAGGGCTTGCTGCCTTATTTTCTATCTTCTACATCTTCAATCTCGAATACCAAGAAGAGGCCTCATGCACTCTTGAATTCATCCAAAGGTTAGGTATTTTCACTAAAACATGTGTTTCTTATCTCTTTAATGGTATACTATTGTGAACAAAACATTTTCTGCTTTTTGTTGTGTTGTTAATGTAAGTGAGTTACACAAATTGAGTTTTACACTGTCTGAAGAGACACTATTATTTTTCAGGCGCTTCATTGGTATAAACCCTGAGTGAGGCACCAAGGCTGGACGGGGCAAAGACTTGCCCAAAAAAACTGGCAAAGCCACCAGCAAAAAGATGACAACAGTCAACCCACATGTATCCACTCTGCTGAGAAGACTGATGGACTTTCACTGGGACTTCATTTAAAATGGTGAGATTATTCAGTCCCATTGCACACACACACACACACACACACACACACACACACACACACACACACACACACACACACAAAGACACCAGCTTGTCTCATTGCTTTAATTCTTTTTCCCTCACAACTTTTCTCTCTCTCTCTTACAGGGTAGAAAGTCTGAATTGCTGTTATTCACGCACCTCACCTGGTCCCTCAACACAAGCTCCATAGCAAAGCCCAGCAGCGTCTCTACTTCCTGTAGACTGAGGAAAGCACACCTTCCACCTCCCATCCTCACCATGTTCTACAGAGGGACTGTAGAGAGCATCCTGAGCGCCTGCATTACCGTCTGGTTCAGGAGCTGCAACATCTCGGAGCCCAAGACCCTACAGCGGATAGTGAGGATAGCCGAGAAGATCATTGGTGTCTCTCTCCCCTCCATCAGTGACATCTACACCACACGCTGCATCCGCAAAGTCACCAGCATTGTGGAAGACCCAACCCACCCATCACACGGTCTCTTCACTCTGATGCCGTCCGGCAAAAGATACAGGAGCATCCGAGCCTCCACCTCCAGACTCTGTAATAGCTTTGTTCACCAGGCAGTCAGGCTCCTCAACTCCCAGACACAGAACTGACACACACCAACACTGATCTGACCCCACACACGCACAAAAAGACTGCACTGAACCCCCCACCAGAAATAGTTGCTGCTCTCCCACAGGACCTATTAACTACCTCAGAACCACTGTGTTCATGTATGTTCCATATGATACAGTATATCACTCATCTCAGACACCACTTAGACCACATTGCACTGTACCAGCTCTTTACACCATTATGTCTCAATTGTCTCTGGCCTGTTGTATTTATTGTAATGTTTTGCTGTGAGATTGCCCTATGCTGCACATTTTGCACAGTCTTGAACTGCTACCCTGCCGCACTTTATGTTGTCTGTTGTACTGTCAATTTGTGTTACACCATGGTTGCGGAGGAACGAAATTTCGTCACACTGTGTACCTGCACTCTGATGTAATGACAATAAAAAGCCACTTGACTTGAAGTTTGTCTGGATTGTTCCTGTTGTTTCATTATCGGAACTGTTATGTTGTGACTAGTTTCATGTCAACATTTCCGAGTCTGAATGCCTTGTTCTTTTATTGCACTATTTTCAGTCAAAGGGTTGTGTTGTTTTTTTGTTTGTTTTTTTTTTTTTACAAAGAAGGCACTATTTGAATGTAGAGAATTTAAATTATGTTAAAATAAAAGGCAAAGTGCATTAAGAAGCTGTGTTTTTTTCACATTGCAATTACATACTGCTAAATTCACAAATCACATTCTGTTGTAGTTTGTAGATTTTGTTGTAGTTTTGTAGAGTACTACTATTATTATCATAACTATAATTATAAATGTCAGTTATGGAAGCAGTGGTGTATTATTATTATGGTTACTATTAATACTTTTACTACTATTATTGTCACGGTGAGGCGGCCCTCTACCGGCCGCCTCTGTCCACAGCGGCTGTTGTTGTTGCTGTTGTTTGGTGACGTCATGTGCGTCCCTCAGGTGGGCAGAGCCCGTGATCCGTCTCACCTGAGGGTCGTTTGTTTGCCTATATATGTCTTGTCTTTGTACCAGATGACCGCTGGTCATTATATCCTTAATTTGGGGATATTGCACGGGTTTTAGGTTTGCACACTTTCTATTAAACCATCCTTTTTCCCTGAGACTTGGTGTGATCGCTTCCTTTTAGTTGCTCACCCCCGCCCGTCACAGAATGACCAGCCACCCTTCGGAAGCCGCCGAGTCTCTTTTTCTTTCTCCTTCGTTCGTGGTCATGTCTCGTGGTAAGTGTTTGTCTGCGTGGTGTTTTGTGAAGAGTTCCGCCTTGCTTTTGTGTTGTGTTTGTGGCACGGCGTGGACCAGGGCTGTCTGCCCTGGGAAAACTCTTCCTGTCTGTTGTTTGTTAGTTTGTTTGAAGAGCTCCGCCGTGTCTGTGTTTGTGGCACGGCGAGGACCAGGGCGTCTTCCCTGGAAAGGCTCTTCATGTTTTGTGTTGGTTAAAACGTGTGTTCATGTCGACGAATGTGTGGATCAGTGTGCGTGCTCGTTATGTTTAATGTTACATGTTTTGTGTGTGACGCGGTCGCCGCTCGTCACTGTCGCCTCGCTCCCCGTGTGTCTTGTGTTAAATGTGGGGAGCGACTGCGACTCTGAGCGGCGCGCGTCACTGTGTGTTTATGTCGAGTGCGCATGTGTAGGTCCCGTCTGTCTGTTTGTGCACCGTTTTTGTTTGCTTGTCTAGTCTTTGCATGTGTGTTGTGTCCTAGCGTGTTGTCAACTGTTTGCGTGTAATTCCACGCATGCTCCTCCCCGTGAATGTGTGTTTGGGGGGGACCGGCTGTGGTCCCGTGCCATGGGGTGTGGCATGGAGGGCGTCGCTCCTGAAGGAGGCCCTGAATAGGGTAGGGCGCGTTTGTGGTGTGTGTGTGTGTGTGTGTGTGTGTGTGTGTGTGCGCGTGCTGTTCTCTGTGCAGGTGCTTCTCCTTGGCGGTGTTCCTGGACCTTGTGGGGGTCTCCACCTGGCAGGAGCCCTCTTGTGTTGTGGGGTGACCGGAGCCCGGTCATGAAGAGCCCCTCCCTAGAGGGCTGGGGCCCCCGGATGTTTGGGGACCATGGGGCTCCGGTCTGAAAAGCTCCTGCTGAGGAGGGAGATCCTCCCTCCTGCCCGGGGTGACCAGGAGGCCCTTGGGGCTGCTCCCTAGCCCGCGTTGGGGGTGCTCTGGGCGTCCACCTTGCGAGGAGAGGCCCCGGGAGGGGTTGGCTTCCCAGGAGGCTGGGGTGACCCCTAGCAGAAGGCAGGGGTCAGCTCTGGGAGGAGGTAGGTCCAGGAGGTGAAGTAGCCACGCCTTGGAGAGGTAGCCTGCACACACACACACATACACGAGGGACAAGAGAGGAGCTGTAGCCCCTCGTCCTCACACCTGTGGGGCTCACCGGCTGAAGGCCGGTTAGGGCGTGAGGGCCCTGTGACCGACTGGGGCGTGGTTTTGTGTTAACGGCCCGGTCGGTCCAGGGTCCCGCCCGGGGAGGCGAGCTGAGTAATGAGTGTTTTTGTGTTTCAGCTCCCGGACTCAGGAGGTGTCCATGCCTGTCCCTGCCTTCCTGCCCCTTCGTGTTTTGTGTGCAGCCGCTGTGTGCCACACACCCAGTGGAGGGGAGTGCGGCTTGGTGGGGGGGGTCTGTCACGGTGAGGCGGCCCTCTACCGGCCGCCTCTGTCCACAGCGGCTGTTGTTGTTGTTGTTGTTGTTTGGTGACGTCATGTGCGTCCCTCAGGTATGCAGAGCCCGTGATCCGTCTCACCTGAGGGTCGTTTGTTTGCCTATATATGTCTTGTCTTTGTACCAGTTGACCGCTGCTCATTATATCCTTAATTTGGAGATATTGCACGGGTTTTAGGTTTGCACACTTTCTATTAAACCATCAGTTTTCCCTGAGACTTGGCGTGATCGCTTCCTTTTAGTTGCTCACCCCCGCCCGTCACAATTATTATCATAACTATTATTATAAACTGTTATGGAAGCAGTGGTGGATAATGTAATTGTAATGACAATATAGCCATTATTTTACTTTATTATTATTCTACTTTACAATGTTATTTTATTATATTTTACCATTGTATGTACCTTATGCTTTGGCAATACAAATGTACATATTTGTCATGCCAATAAAGCGCCATTGAATTGGATTGAATTGGATTAGAATGTGGAACATAACACTTCTTACACTGCCCTGATGTCATAATAATGACACATATGAGGATCATTCCATGTACACTATAATTTCAGATCAGATTGTGTAGTGTGACGCAACTGACCATGTTTGCCAAAATGAAGTGTCTCTGGTGTTGGTGTGCAGGGGGAATCCAGGACGAGTCAACAGACACAGACATGAACAAGGAGTCCAGAAGAGAAATCAAACTAAAAGCTAAAAGAAAAGCAAAAGAGGAGACAGAAAACATCATTCCCTTGAGTGAGTGAATGAGTACAATGTTAACAACTTATTTTGTGGCATGTATAGGGACTTATTTAAGGTATTTTTCTTTGAACACAGTTCAGTAAAGCTCAGTATCAGTAAGGTTCATGTAAATGGTTTATTCACTGTGTATCTTTATGCTTGTAGCAGTACTGAAAGTCTTTCCCTTTAGAAAATCATTAATAAATTGCAATAATTAGAATTCACAGGAAACAAACACAGTTACATGTTACTCCTAGGTAGCGTTAAGTAACTTTGGAGTTCATTATTATGGGTCAGGGGCTGTACTGTGATACTGATCACATCACCCTGGTAAAACCTCTATTAATGTCAATACCAGAAAAACAAGCATCAACACAGCTCAACTGAAAAACATTCATCTGACATTCTCATGTAAAATTGATTAGTGTATGTTGAAGAAATTTTTTTTTGTTGTTGCAGAAGCTCCTGTGACCGATGATCTGGATAAGATGATCGATGATCTCTTCCACTTTCTCCAGGACTATTCTTCTGACCTTCCACCTCTAGGTGATCAAGAGACATTCATACAAAATCCCATACTGAAAACACATTTGCTAATTTACTGACATCAACTTGTTCAATACTTATTAATATCAATACCATAGAAGTTTACATTAACACATCAGCATCAGTACGATTCATGTAAATGGTTTATTCACTGTGTATCTTTATGCTTGTAGCAGTACTGGAAGTCTTTTCCTTTTGAAAATCATTAATAAATTGCAATAATCAGAATTCACAGGAAACAAACACAGTTACTCCTAGGTAGCGTTACGTAACTTTGGAGTTTATTGCTAGAGCCATTAAGTGAAAAATAAGAGAAAAAGAAACAGAAAATAGGTCTGTTCTATAGGATTTCTCTTTTCTTTCTATTTTTGTTGTTATTTTTGTCTGTTTTGTTCTTGTCTTTGTTCTTTTTTGTATTTCTCTGTAAAGCATCCTTGGGTACTTTGAAAGGCGCTATATAAGTGGAAATTATTATTATTATTATTATTATTATTATGGGTCAGGGGCTGTACTGTGATACTGATCACATCACCCTGGTAAAACCCCTATTAATGTCAATACCAGAAAAACAAGCATAAAAACAGCTCAAATTAAAAACATTCATCTGACATTCTCATGTAAAATTAGAGTATGTTGAAAAAAAAAATTTTGTTGTTGCAGAAACACCTGTTCTGGACTTTTCTTCTCATCTTCCACCTCTAGGTGATCAAGAAACATTCATACAAAAAACACATTTGCTAATTTACTGAAGTTTACATTAACACAGATCAGCTGAAAAATATTCACCTGTTATTACCACACAATATTTAATAAGGGCTTCTTGAAAAAAATTTTTTTGCAGAAGGAACTATGAAATATGTGTTCTCGACATCTGTCAGGAACCCTCACAGGCTCCCTTGGACAAGACTGAGGTCTCTTGCACCCTGCATGTAGGTGACCAAGAGACATTCATACAGAATCCTATGCTGATTACACGTTTGCTAATTTACTGACATCAACCTGTTCAATAGCTAGTAATATAAATAAGAGAGACTCTTACATTTACAGAAATCAGCTGAAAAATATTAACCTGTTATTACCATTTAATATTTAATAAGGGCGTGTTGAAAAAAAATCTTTTTTTTTGCAGAAGGAACTTTGAAAGGAACTCTCAACGAGTCCTGTCAGGAGATCTTGCAACTCACCTCTAGCCTGTTCCTGTGTCTTCATGTTGTTGTTGTTGTTGTGGTGTTTGTCCCTCAGGTGGGCGGAGCCCGCGATCCGTCTCACAGTCTTGTTGTTGTTGTTGTTGTGGTGTTTGTCCCTCAAGTTGGCGGAGCCCGTGATCCGTCTCACAGTCGTGTTTTTGTTGTTGTTGTGGTGTTTGTCCCTCAGGTGGGCGGAGCCCGCGATCCGTCTCACCTGAGGGTCGTTTGTTTGTCTATGTATGTCTTGTCTTTGTACCAGTTGACCGCTGGTTATTATACCCTTAATTTTGAACAAGTCACGGGTTTTTGGTTTACGCACTTATTCTATTAAACCATACATTTTCCCTAAGACTTGGCGTGATCGTTTCCTTTTTGTTTCACTCACCCTGCCCGTCACACATGCAAGTCTGTCAACATCGACTTTTCATCATCAGTTTAGGCTCCCATAATCCCTCATGTTCTGTTTTTACAATATAAAATATACAAATATATGCCTGTTCAGTTGTCTAGTCCGTGGGGTTAGTGTTGAAAACACAGCTTGTGGTCTTAGCAGCCTAGGAGGAGGCCGACAGAGTCCGGCTCTCTCAGAGCACTGTGAGGTTGTGGCAGGTCTTGGACTTTTGTCGGAAGGCCATCTTCTTGTTCTTCCGGGCAACCATGTGGCCCAGGAAGCATTTGGCCTTTTTGCTGACTGCCCTCTGTGTGGGGTGGGGGGTAACAAAAAGTGAACAGGAGGGGGAGAAGGTGGGGTGGACACATGAGAATCACAAGTGCAGGTTAAAGGTACAGGGTTCCCACACCTTGGTTAACATAAAATTCAAGGACCTTTCAATGACTTTCCAGGACCAACTTCCTCAAATTCAAGGACTGCACCTGCCAGCATTTACCTACTCTTACCCCTGAATATGTTATCAAAAAACGATGTTAATACAACGCAAATTCAAAAGACTGAATGTCATTTCAAGCCATGCATCCTGAAATTTTTTGTGCATGACATTAAGCGCTGATTCTACGAAAACTTCACTCACACTCAACATGACTGGCAAGTTAGCGATGCACATCTGAGATGACGACATTCACGTAAAATGGCTATAGTTGTTGAAGGATCAACAACTACCTACAGGAAACACTTGCTTTCGGTGCTGAACAAACAAACAAATTTCTCTACAGGAGAATGACCAAACTTTGCCAAGTAAAAGTCAGCATAAGCCCTGTGCAAAATAATGACATGTTGACAGTAGACAAATAATAATAATAATAACAATAATACACATATGCATATACACATACAGTACATACATAAAACAGAGGAGCAAAGCCATATAATGAGATCAAGGACCGTCAAGGACGGCTGTCTTTTATGCCTGTTTTCAAAAACTTTCCAGGGCCTTGAACTTATTTTTTCAGATTCACAAACTTTCAAGGATTTCAAGGACCCGTGGGAACCCTGGTTCATGGTCAGCCACTGGTCAGTGTTCATCCACACCGTCCCCTCAAAAGCCCTCAATGTCTAAAATACAGTAAATAGTACAGGAAGAGGTGCCTTACACAATCACCAACTATAACAGCCTAAAATGTGGTTAGAAATGAGGGGGAGAGACAAGTAATTTTTTTTTTACCTTATTTTCAGTAGTTTTTAGCACTTTGAGTTGCATGTATGTATGAAAGGTGCTATACAAATAAAGATTATTATTACAGTGGTACCTCGAGATACGAGCTGCTCTATATACGAGCGATCCAAGATACGAGCACCGAGACGAGCAAAATTTCTGTTCGACACCCGAGTGCACGCTCGAGATACGAGCATGAACCACTAGGTGGCAGTACAGTACTATATGGAAAAAAAGAAATAATTAATCAGCTCAAAGACACACTCAAACGCTTTTCTTTTTCACCCTCCCCCACAACCTTAGGTTCAAAAACACAAACATACCTGTATGTGCGGAGATGACGTCATTTAGCGCGTTCTAGCAGCCAATAGCGTTTTTTAAATTTTAAACACATCCAGCAGAACAATGAACTGATGGTTCACACCATCACCCCCCCCTCACCCGTCTACCTATAAGTGGCTGCATGTACATAACAAAGGGTGGCCTAATGGAATGCAAATATCCCCAGAACTGCCCCCTGGTGGAGACCAGGTGGAAAAAGTGTGGAATGAAAATGCTGGGACTCCTAGTGTTAAAACTACATTCCCAGAGATTGATGCTATGGCTTTGAAATTGGTACCAAACGATAGGTAATAACATTTTCATTTATCTGGTATAAAACACATAGACACTATGTACATTTCAACTATATTTAATGCAAAAACATACATATTTTTGATGCTTGGAAAGGATGACATCGTATGATACATGACCAGTGTTGGGAACGTTACTTTAAAAAAGTAATTAGTTATAGTTACTCACTACTTGTTCAAAAACGTAACTGAGTTAGTAACTGAATTACTCTATAATACAAGTAACTCGTTACCAGGGAAAGTAACTATTTGCATTACAGTTAAAAAAAAGTTATATGCCAATGAATAAGGATTTTTTGAAAAAGCAGTTTTCACAGTCAGTTGAAATGAGTATTTATTGCACATCAACAGACCAGTGCAGGATAAAATCCTTTAAAACCCCAAATCTTTGTAAATAATAATAATAATAAAAAGCAAAAGTAAACAGTTACACTATATAAAGTGCATTTAAATCAAATATCAAATATATTTGTATAGCGCTTTTCACAACATATGTTGTCACAAAGCGCTTTACAGTATTTACAAAGTTAACAATACTATGGGTCCAAATCCCTTATGAGCAAGCCAAAGGCGACAGTGGCAAGGAAAAACTCCCTAGATGGTGGGGAATAGGAAGAAACCTTGGGAGGACCAAGACTCAAAAGGGAACCCATCGTCCATTGGGCGGCCCGTTAACACACAAATTACACAAAAACAAATTATACAGACTAATACACAAGTTACAAATAAATCACACAATCAGGCTAAGTATAAGGTAACTAGAATGAAAGTTCTGGGTGCTGATATTGTCAATGTAAATGTCTTATGATGAACGCCAGGTTTTCATTCCATGTCGGAGCGATGATACTGGAATTGTAGGCTCCAACTGCAGTGTTACTCCCCAAGTGAACCTCGGAGAAGAAAGATATGTGATGTGGTAAATATGTAACAGATTATTCAAAGGCCAAACTACATCTATTTACATATTTACATTGACATCTATCAAATTAAATTAAATTCTCTCAACCTGAAACAACTGGATTGTTCAGAACAGAAGTAAACTTAAGAATAAAACCTCTATTCTTAAATAAATCAAATACCCAGTCTGGTAAACATTCAGGAACTTCAAGTATTTTCTTAAATAATGTTTATATCGCCACCTTGAAAAATGATAATTTTTCTTCGGCTTGCTTCTGACTCGCTATTTCTGTCTCTTCTCCGTTTTTGTCGTGTCACTGGTGTGCTTTGGCGCGCGTGTAAAAACACTGGCTCGGATTGGCTACCATAACGCTGCCTTAGCCTTGTTAAGTTAAACAGGTGTTACACCGAGGACTGTGACCTATCGAGATCTGTTACTCCTCACTAGCCTGGGCAGTGGTCCGCTCGCATTACTGTTAGTATATCAATATATAGTAACGCACCGCTTTTAATGACCAGTAACGTCAACGGCGTTGTAACGACAGGAAAAGTAATTAATTATATTATCCCGTTACTGACAAAATGACGCCGTTATCGCAACACTGTACATGACTATCTCAAAAATGTTACTCTATTGTACATATATCACAATGATCACACATTACATTGAGAAATAGGTTTGAACCAACTAAGCTTTATATCTTAATTTAAGATTGTGAACTGCTGAGATCGTGGCATCTGTAAGACATCTGCACAGCGGGAAAGTGGTCAGCGATACAAGTGAACAGGACGAACCAACAGAGAAGAGAAGAAAGGTGGAGAAATCTCCTGCCACAAGGTGTTCCAGTCATGTGTATCTCATTGGGCAGCCCAGCTCCAGCATCAGTGGCTGTCAACTTCCTACTAATCGCCAGGTGTATCGCCATTCTGGAGTATGGCAAGGATTAAAACACTTACTAGACCAAATGCAGTCAATCACTCATTGCAGTTCCTTTCTCTTCCTCTGTTGTGTTGTCTCTTCTCTTGTGTTTGACTATTTTCCTGTATTTCTCATGGAGGATCATGAAGTGATTGACTGCATTTGGTCTAGTGTTTTAATCCTTGCCATACTCCAGAATGGCAAAACAACATCCAGTGTATCATGGGCTAGAGAACTATTGTCACTGTACAAGCCAACCTAGAAAATCCTGAAGCTACTGGATTACTGAAGGTTTGCCTACCGCTTCAGACTCTGTGTCCCAGCGACAACAGAGGTCTACGAATGGCTGCTTTTGAACCGTCCCTTCACCAGTCGGTGTCTGTGACATGGCGGGCAGAAAGCCCCGCCTTTGTCGCTCTCTGGCAGTTTGTCCCGGAGAGCAACGATGCCGTCCACCCTCTGCTATGTCACAAAAGCCTGGTGACGCAGCTCCACCGGACCGTCAGCCACGTCGACCACGCGATGATGGCCTTGAACGCCGTCGGGTCCCAGACTCTCCTGGGAATTAAAGAAAGAGAAATACAGATATTTCTGTATCCTAATCGTCAGGACATCACCCCTCCTTCCCCTCTGTCTTGCCAGCAATCAGCAGGACCAAACATCACCCTTTATTATGTTAATTAACAGAGCAAGAATGAGGCAGCAGCTCTGTGGTGCACCCAGAAAGTCTAATACTACCGCTACTAATATCCTCTGTAAATATATAGCACATGTATTTGTTTGATACTCTCATTGGCTTTATTGGGTATTTTCTGTCTAGAATAGATTCAAACAATTTTTTCCCCAATTATTTAGCAGATAGATAGATAGATAGATAGATAGATAGATAGATAGATAGATAGATAAATAGATAGATAGATAGATAGATAGATAGATAGAGAGAGAGAGAGAGAGAGAGAGAGAGAGACAGAGAGAGACAGAGAGAGTACTTGGTGAAGCCAATTAGCACCGCCATGATAATGCTAATTTCCGGTACCATTCGTATGGGATTTCCAATATAACATTAGCATCGAGCTAATTGTCGGCCGAGAGTGAAGTCAAATCTTTGATATATTATCATTTCTTTCATTTGATTATTAATGAAACTAATGGTATAAATAAAAAAGCGACCTTATTGATAGATGTTGTACTTGGTGTTTTAGAAAGCCAATTAGCATCGCCATGATAATGCTAATTTCCGCTAGCATTCGTATGGGATTTCCAATATAACATTAGCATCGAGCTAATTGTCGGCCGAGAGTGAAGTCAAATCTTTGATATATTATCATTTCCTTCATTTGATTATTAATGAAACGAATAGTATATTTTTTATTAAATTGAATTATCAATGTATCTTTACCTTATAAAGGATTAAATGTCCACTCCAAGAGGATTTGATCATTTTTTATTATTATCAAACAGTGCTCCTTCACTACAAGTACAACTATACACACATAATAAACATATAACAACATATTTAAAACTTGTAAATCCTGTAAAGCTGCTTTGTGACAACATGTGTTGTGGAAAACCAAAATATATTTCATTGGATTTGATTTGATATTTACATTTTTTTAATTATGTACAACTATTTACTACAGGGCAGGTGGGGCGTTTGGCTCACTAGACCTGTTCAAAAAACTACTTTTTCATTAACACTAATCTTTGGAGGACAACTTTTATTTTTATGTAAGAATCAAAAGAAAACAATTCTGTAAAATACAGTACAGTAGTAATAAAAATAATTGGGGTTAGGTGGGCCATACAGCGAAAAGAGGAGGCGAGAAAAGAGGGTCAGTGTTCAGTGTTCATCAGGGTTCCCACACCTTGGTTAACATAAAATTCAAGGACCTTTCAATGACTTTCCAGATCCAACTTCCTCAAATTCAAGGACTGCACCTGCCAGCATTTACCTACTCTTACCCCTGAATATGTTATCAAAAAACGATGTTAATACAACGCAAATTCAAAAGACTGAATGTCATTTCAAGCCATGCATCCTGAAATTTTTTGTGCATGACATTAAGCGCTGATTCTACGAAAACTTCACTCACACTCAACATGACTGGCAAGTTAGCGATGCACATCTGAGATGACGACATTCACGTAAAATGGCTATAGTTGTTGAAGGATCAACAACTACCTACAGGAAATACTTGCTTTCGGTGCTGAACAAACAAACAAATTTCTCTACAGGAGAATGACCAAACTTTGCCAAGTAAAAGTCAGCATAAGCCCTGTGCAAAATAATGACATGTTGACAGTAGACAAATAATAATAATAATAACAATAATACACATATGCATATACACATACAGTACATACATAAAACAGAGGAGCAAAGCCATATAATGAGATCAAGGACCGTCAAGGACGGCTGTCTTTTATGCCTGTTTTCAAAAACTTTCCAGGGCCTTGAACTTATTTTTTCAGATTCACAAACTTTCAAGGATTTCAAGGACCCGTGGGAACCCTGAAGGTAGCTCTGCGGGACTTGAGGGACATTGGTTTGTCATCAGGGGCTAATCTCCGGGAAGAAGCAGTGGCCGTGTTTATTTTGCCGAGTCTACCATGCATCAGTCAGCTAGCGGCGGCTAAACGCTTGCAGCTTTCACCTCAGCTGCCTAGGGAGGGGGGGACATGGGGGCCTATCTTCTCAATCACATGGTTTAAGGAGCGAGCCCCCTGGAAAAGATGATGCGCAACTAACCGTCTACTGACAATTCTCTGGAGCGCCCCAGGTCACTCTTGTTTCCCACCAGGATGACGGGGATGTTTTCCGACTGGTGCGCCCAGCGAAGCTGTATGCGCAGCTCCGAAGCCTTCTCAAAGCTGGACTTGTCCGTCACCGAGTTTACAATGATGTAGGCGTCGCCCATCCACATGCACTGATCCTTCAGCCACTGGCTGTTATCCTGTGGAATGGCACCCGGTTAATACAAAAGGCGCAGAACGCTCTGTGGCGTATCACCAATCCTGTGGTTTTAGGTGGTTGTTATCAGCGAGTGACTCGCTCACCTGTTCCCATATGTCCTACAAAAGCAGATTTGTCTCTTCTTCGTTGACGATGATTGACCTATCATATGTGTTTCCTGATGGGAAGAAGGAAGTAAGAAATAAGAACATTTATTCTGAAGTACTCAGCATCTCTTATCACAGTACCAGAGTCACCTATCCCAGTATCTAGACAGTAGGATTTTGACAAATCATCCATCAATCTGAGCCCTGACCGTGGAGTTTTCCTTTAGAGCCAGTGTATTAATCTTTTACACCCACTCTGCCTGGTGTTTGACTACAACTACCTAAGCTCTATTTGAGTAATGGGTGCAGCTGTGGCTGGCTGGAAATAGCAGAAATCAATACACCTTTACCTGCTCTCCCATATGACCCATTACACTGTCTGTTAGTCAGACCAGATTGTGAGGTCCTTGAATTAGCTTAATCCCATGTCCTTGGAACATGTTCTACTAAAAAGCAAGCATTATCTCGCAACAACAAAAGTGCCCACATTGGCACCAAGACTTTACCTGTCTCCTCTGAGTCGTGACTGTCCTCAACTCCACCAAATATCCTCGCCAGACTCGACTTCCCTACGTTGAGCTCGCCAAGAAGCACAACCTTGTAGGTGTGTCCATGGGAGTCGCTCCCGGAGGAGATGACAGAGTCGGATGAATCAGACACGCAGCTGTCACGGTGCTGCTCCCCGGGACCGTAGGAGGTGCAGCGCGTGAGTGTGGAGAGCTCGGCGCTCTGCACTGAGGGCATGGTGGAGCAGAACTCGCGGTGGTCCACTGGTATGCTCCTCCGGTGTAAACTCTGCAGGTTGAAGGGAGGAAAGGGTATACTTCCTCTCCTTTTATCCATGTTCCGCAACTTGTCTCCTTTGTTCAAAGTCATGATTATAATATAAGCAGTTTGTTAATATTGTTTGTCCCACTAAGTAGACAGCCCATATTAGCCTACATTAAATACACTTATTTATTGTTTCTGTTCTGACATATCCCAGCTGCCAATATCTATAAACATAGCAGTTTTTTACAGATAAACATGCCAAACCTGCCTATTTAAAATATATAAACTTAGATGTATATTTGTCCAATGTCTTCTTTCCAACGTCTGAACTCCAATGGTCAAGAAAAATCCGTTTGGTATAGCTCCTTTCGTTTCTCTTCTACAGTGCGGTTCGGTTATGATCAGAGATGAGACGGAGCCCCTTATTTATTGCCCGGTAGGATCGCTGGCGTCAAAAAATAATCAGAAAAAAACAGCAGATTGTTCAGATTTAATGTTAATAAAAATAAAAGATGTTTTAATAAATATATAAAAAGTTCTTACCTCTGGTGTCATGACCTCTGAAACGAAGGATGTTCTTTTTAAACTTGATCGGTCATATTTTAGGACTGCAAAAGTCTTCTCAATGATGGCTTCAGTCTAAAAAAAATATGAAATAAGCACAATATTCAGTAATTAAATTGCTGGAGCTCTTAAAAAAGGTAAGCTCTACTAAAATGACAAAATAGTGTATTATAATAGCGTATAATAAGAGTATTTAATTAGCTCACTATTTTACACCTTGGTCCATGAACATGTTCCTGGTTTAAAACATGGACCTTCAAGTGTTTTAAAGGGCTTGTTGATAAAGTAGGTGTACTTGTAGCCGGGTAAACTATGTGCAAGACAGGTATCCAAAGTATCCAAGACCAGGACAAAGAAAAACAATATGTCAGGCTAATATCTAAACATGTCTTTGGACTTTACCCATGTTTTAATACAAATATTTACCTGGTTTTCTTCAAAGACAGAAATGTTTCCATCTCTGAGCCTTTTCATTTTCAGGTCAAAAGTGGGGTTTTCAAGCAGGAACATTCTATTGGACCTCAATCTTCTGGACTGCAGGTCTTTTTCTAGAAAAAAACATAATTTTATTAGTGAATTTGTGAAGTGTAATGATGCTTATTGATGTAAATACACCGCACAACATAACATTAGACTTCTTTTCCTGCTGATTATTGGGTGGTATTCCAGATTTTAAATTTTAGTTCAGAAATTGAGTGCTGAAGAAGATTTCCTTTACTGTAACTCACTATTTTTTTAGTCAGTGTAAGACTGTTTTTCTATTGTGGTTTAATATAAATTACCATTGGTGTTACCATGTTTGCCATTAATTAATGAATCTATGGCAGCCCATAGCAGTATTATTTGACCTATTCAATGTTTGGTGAGTGTGACATATTTCTTTGACATTACAGGTACTCAAGAGTATTTGATGCTGCGCTACTGATCACATTAAGTACTTTCATTTATTTTAGTAAGTACATTTATTGAATCATAACAGTCAAGTTTGCAATTATGTTTTCTTGTCAGATATGTGCATATCAGTGTAACTGCTCAGTTGCCTATGTGAGACACGTGAAAATTCACAGAAATATGCACAATTTAAAACTGCAGTGTTGTATCCCTAATTGCAAAAGGACCTTTCGAAAATGTCACCCAGCTTCTGATGGCTCATTTCTCAGAGAACACCACAGGACTAGTTCTTCATGCAGATCTAAGTTTCCATTGAAAAAATACACTCTACACATGTGTGTGTTGTGTGTGTGTATGTATGTCATGTGTCAATTTATCAAGGGTTCACACACAAGGTTGTAATTTGCTGTATTTCAAAAGAATTTGACAGGAATTTTTTTGTCATGTTTCAGGTGGAACAGCAGGACACTGTATTCAGCGCTGGATGGTCAGCCTTGAGGGCCATGTAATATGTGAGGGGATGCAACCCACCTTCTTGACAGGGCTTGCTGCCTTATTTTCTATCTTCTACATCTTCAATCTCGAATACCAAGAAGAGGCCTCATGCACTCTTGAATTCATCCAAAGGTTAGGTATTTTCACTAAAACATGTGTTTCTTATCTCTTTAATGGTATACTATTGTGAACAAAACATTTTCTGCTTTTTGTTGTGTTGTTAATGTAAGTGAGTTACACAAATTGAGTTTTACACTGTCTGAAGAGACACTATTATTTTTCAGGCGCTTCATTGGTATAAACCCTGAGTGAGGCACCAAGGCTGGACGGGGCAAAGACTTGTCCAAAAAAACTGGCAAAGCCACCAGCAAAAAGATGACAACAGTCAACCCACATGTATCCACTCTGCTGAGAAGACTGATGGACTTTCACTGGGACTTCATTTAAAATGGTGAGATTATTCAGTCCCATTGCACACACACACACACACACACACACACACACACACACACACACACACACACACACACACACACACACAAAGACACCAGCTTGTCTCATTGCTTTAATTCTTTTTCCCTCACAACTTTTCTCTCTCTCTCTTACAGGGTAGAAAGTCTGAATTGCTGTTATTCACGCACCTCACCTGGTCCCTCAACACAAGCTCCATAACAAAGCCCAGCAGCGTCTCTACTTCCTGTAGACTGAGGAAAGCACACCTTCCACCTCCCATCCTCACCATGTTCTACAGAGGGACTGTAGAGAGCATCCTGAGCGCCTGCATTACCGTCTGGTTCAGGAGCTGCAACATCTCGGAGCTCAAGACCCTACAGCGGATAGTGAGGATAGCCGAGAAGATCATTGGTGTCTCTCTCCCCTCCATCAGTGACATCTACACCACACGCTGCATCCGCAAAGTCACCAGCATTGTGGAAGACCCAACCCACCCATCACACGGTCTCTTCACTCTGATGCCGTCCGGCAAAAGATACAGGAGCATCCGAGCCTCCACCTCCAGACTCTGTAATAGCTTTGTTCACCAGGCAGTCAGGCTCCTCAACTCCCAGACACAGAACTGACACACACCAACACTGATCTGACCCCACACACGCACAAAAAGACTGCACTGAACCCCCCACCAGAAATAGTTGCTGCTCTCCCACAGGACCTATTAACTACCTCAGAACCACTGTGTTCATGTATGTTCCATATGATACAGTATATCACTCATCTCAGACACCACTTAGACCACATTGCACTGTACCAGCTCTTTACACCATTATGTCTCAATTGTCTCTGGCCTGTTGTATTTATTGTAATGTTTTGCTGTGAGATTGCCCTATGCTGCACATTTTGCACAGTCTTGAACTGCTACCCTGCCGCACTTTATGTTGTCTGTTGTACTGTCAATTTGTGTTACACCATGGTTGCGGAGGAACGAAATTTCGTCACACTGTGTACCTGCACTCTGATGTAATGACAATAAAAAGCCACTTGACTTGAAGTTTGTCTGGATTGTTACTGTTGTTTCATTATCGGAACTGTTATGTTGTGACTAGTTTCATGTCAACATTTCCGAGTCTGAATGCCTTGTTCTTTTATTGCACTATTTTCAGTCAAAGGGT
Organism: Brachyhypopomus gauderio; assembly: GCF_052324685.1. NCBI lineage: Eukaryota > Metazoa > Chordata > Actinopteri > Gymnotiformes > Hypopomidae > Brachyhypopomus > Brachyhypopomus gauderio. The sequence continues at coordinate 133,868 of NW_027507026.1, read as the reverse complement.
TGTGTTGTTTTTTTGTTTGTTTTTTTTTTTTTTACAAAGAAGGCACTATTTGAATGTAGAGAATTTAAATTATGTTAAAATAAAAGGCAAAGTGCATTAAGAAGCTGTGTTTTTTTCACATTGCAATTACATACTGCTAAATTCACAAATCACATTCTGTTGTAGTTTGTAGATTTTGTTGTAGTTTTGTAGAGTACTACTATTATTATCATAACTATAATTATAAATGTCAGTTATGGAAGCAGTGGTGTATTATTATTATGGTTACTATTAATACTTTTACTACTATTATTGTCACGGTGAGGCGGCCCTCTACCGGCCGCCTCTGTCCACAGCGGCTGTTGTTGTTGCTGTTGTTTGGTGACGTCATGTGCGTCCCTCAGGTGGGCAGAGCCCGTGATCCGTCTCACCTGAGGGTCGTTTGTTTGCCTATATATGTCTTGTCTTTGTACCAGATGACCGCTGGTCATTATATCCTTAATTTGGGGATATTGCACGGGTTTTAGGTTTGCACACTTTCTATTAAACCATCCTTTTTCCCTGAGACTTGGTGTGATCGCTTCCTTTTAGTTGCTCACCCCCGCCCGTCACAGAATGACCAGCCACCCTTCGGAAGCCGCCGAGTCTCTTTTTCTTTCTCCTTCGTTCGTGGTCATGTCTCGTGGTAAGTGTTTGTCTGCGTGGTGTTTTGTGAAGAGTTCCGCCTTGCTTTTGTGTTGTGTTTGTGGCACGGCGTGGACCAGGGCTGTCTGCCCTGGGAAAACTCTTCCTGTCTGTTGTTTGTTAGTTTGTTTGAAGAGCTCCGCCGTGTCTGTGTTTGTGGCACGGCGAGGACCAGGGCGTCTTCCCTGGAAAGGCTCTTCATGTTTTGTGTTGGTTAAAACGTGTGTTCATGTCGACGAATGTGTGGATCAGTGTGCGTGCTCGTTATGTTTAATGTTACATGTTTTGTGTGTGACGCGGTCGCCGCTCGTCACTGTCGCCTCGCTCCCCGTGTGTCTTGTGTTAAATGTGGGGAGCGACTGCGACTCTGGTTTTAGGTTTGCACACTTTCTATTAAACCATCAGTTTTCCCTGAGACTTGGCGAGATCGCTTCCTTTTAGTTGCTCACCCCCGCCCGTCACAATTATTATCATAACTATTATTATAAACTGTTATGGAAGCAGTGGTGGATAATGTAATTGTAATGACAATATAGCCATTATTTTACTTTATTATTATTCTACTTTACAATGTTATTTTATTATATTTTACCATTGTATGTACCTTATGCTTTGGCAATACAAATGTACATATTTGTCATGCCAATAAAGCGCCATTGAATTGGATTGAATTGGATTAGAATGTGGAACATAACACTTCTTACACTGCCCTGATGTCATAATAATGACACATATGAGGATCATTCCATGTACACTATAATTTCAGATCAGATTGTGTAGTGTGACGCAACTGACCATGTTTGCCAAAATGAAGTGTCTCTGGTGTTGGTGTGCAGGGGGAATCCAGGACGAGTCAACAGACACAGACATGAACAAGGAGTCCAGAAGAGAAATCAAACTAAAAGCTAAAAGAAAAGCAAAAGAGGAGACAGAAAACATCATTCCCTTGAGTGAGTGAATGAGTACAATGTTAACAACTTATTTTGTGGCATGTATAGGGACTTATTTAAGGTATTTTTCTTTGAACACAGTTCAGTAAAGCTCAGTATCAGTAAGGTTCATGTAAATGGTTTATTCACTGTGTATCTTTATGCTTGTAGCAGTACTGAAAGTCTTTCCCTTTAGAAAATCATTAATAAATTGCAATAATTAGAATTCACAGGAAACAAACACAGTTACATGTTACTCCTAGGTAGCGTTAAGTAACTTTGGAGTTCATTATTATGGGTCAGGGGCTGTACTGTGATACTGATCACATCACCCTGGTAAAACCTCTATTAATGTCAATACCAGAAAAACAAGCATCAACACAGCTCAACTGAAAAACATTCATCTGACATTCTCATGTAAAATTGATTAGTGTATGTTGAAGAAATTTTTTTTTGTTGTTGCAGAAGCTCCTGTGACCGATGATCTGGATAAGATGATCGATGATCTCTTCCACTTTCTCCAGGACTATTCTTCTGACCTTCCACCTCTAGGTGATCAAGAGACATTCATACAAAATCCCATACTGAAAACACATTTGCTAATTTACTGACATCAACTTGTTCAATACTTATTAATATCAATACCATAGAAGTTTACATTAACACATCAGCATCAGTACGATTCATGTAAATGGTTTATTCACTGTGTATCTTTATGCTTGTAGCAGTACTGGAAGTCTTTTCCTTTTGAAAATCATTAATAAATTGCAATAATCAGAATTCACAGGAAACAAACACAGTTACTCCTAGGTAGCGTTAAGTAACTTTGGAGTTTATTGCTAGAGCCATTAAGTGAAAAATAAGAGAAAAAGAAACAGAAAATATGTCTGTTCTATAGGATTTCTCTTTTCTTTCTATTTTTGTTGTTATTTTTGTCTGTTTTGTTCTTGTCTTTGTTCTTTTTTGTATTTCTCTGTAAAGCATCCTTGGGTACTTTGAAAGGCGCTATATAAGTGGAAATTATTATTATTATTATTATTATTATTATTATGGGTCAGGGGCTGTACTGTGATACTGATCACATCACCCTGGTAAAACCCCTATTAATGTCAATACCAGAAAAACAAGCATAAAAACAGCTCAAAATAAAAACATTCATCTGACATTCTCATGTAAAATTAGAGTATGTTGAAAAAAAAATTTTTGTTGTTGCAGAAACACCTGTTCTGGACTTTTCTTCTCATCTTCCACCTCTAGGTGATCAAGAAACATTCATACAAAAAACACATTTGCTAATTTACTGAAGTTTACATTAACACAGATCAGCTGAAAAATATTCACCTGTTATTACCACACAATATTTAATAAGGGCTTCTTGAAAAAAATTTTTTTGCAGAAGGAACTATGAAATATGTGTTCTCGACATCTGTCAGGAACCCTCACAGGCTCCCTTGGACAAGACTGAGGTCTCTTGCACCCTGCATGTAGGTGACCAAGAGACATTCATACAGAATCCTATGCTGATTACACGTTTGCTAATTTACTGACATCAACCTGTTCAATAGCTAGTAATATAAATAAGAGAGACTCTTACATTTACAGAAATCAGCTGAAAAATATTAACCTGTTATTACCATTTAATATTTAATAAGGGCGTGTTGAAAAAAAATCTTTTTTTTTGCAGAAGGAACTTTGAAAGGAACTCTCAACGAGTCCTGTCAGGAGATCTTGCAACTCACCTCTAGCCTGTTCCTGTGTCTTCATGTTGTTGTTGTTGTTGTGGTGTTTGTCCCTCAGGTGGGCGGAGCCCGCGATCCGTCTCACAGTCTTGTTGTTGTTGTTGTTGTGGTGTTTGTCCCTCAAGTTGGCGGAGCCCGTGATCCGTCTCACAGTCGTGTTTTTGTTGTTGTTGTGGTGTTTGTCCCTCAGGTGGGCGGAGCCCGCGATCCGTCTCACCTGAGGGTCGTTTGTTTGTCTATGTATGTCTTGTCTTTGTACCAGTTGACCGCTGGTTATTATACCCTTAATTTTGAACAAGTCACGGGTTTTTGGTTTACGCACTTATTCTATTAAACCATACATTTTCCCTAAGACTTGGCGTGATCGTTTCCTTTTTGTTTCACTCACCCTGCCCGTCACACATGCAAGTCTGTCAACATCGACTTTTCATCATCAGTTTAGGCTCCCATAATCCCTCATGTTCTGTTTTTACAATATAAAATATACAAATATATGCCTGTTCAGTTGTCTAGTCCGTGGGGTTAGTGTTGAAAACACAGCTTGTGGTCTTAGCAGCCTAGGAGGAGGCCGACAGAGTCCGGCTCTCTCAGAGCACTGTGAGGTTGTGGCAGGTCTTGGACTTTTGTCGGAAGGCCATCTTCTTGTTCTTCCGGGCAACCATGTGGCCCAGGAAGCATTTGGCCTTTTTGCTGACTGCCCTCTGTGTGGGGTGGGGGGTAACAAAAAGTGAACAGGAGGGGGAAAAGGTGGGGTGGACACATGAGAATCACAAGTGCAGGTTAAAGGTACAGGGTTCCCACACCTTGGTTAACATAAAATTCAAGGACCTTTCAATGACTTTCCAGGACCAACTTCCTCAAATTCAAGGACTGCACCTGCCAGCATTTACCTACTCTTACCCCTGAATATGTTATCAAAAAACGATGTTAATACAACGCAAATTCAAAAGACTGAATGTCATTTCAAGCCATGCATCCTGAAATTTTTTGTGCATGACATTAAGCGCTGATTCTACGAAAACTTCACTCACACTCAACATGACTGGCAAGTTAGCGATGCACATCTGAGATGACGACATTCACGTAAAATGGCTATAGTTGTTGAAGGATCAACAACTACCTACAGGAAACACTTGCTTTCGGTGCTGAACAAACAAACAAATTTCTCTACAGGAGAATGACCAAACTTTGCCAAGTAAAAGTCAGCATAAGCCCTGTAGAATCAATGTAATTTTAAATGAACTTGTGCTGGCAAAATAATGACATGTTGACAGTAGACAAATAATAATAATAATAACAATAATACACATATGCATATACACATACAGTACATACATAAAACAGAGGAGCAAAGCCATATAATGAGATCAAGGACCGTCAAGGACGGCTGTCTTTTATGCCTGTTTTCAAAAACTTTCCAGGGCCTTGAACTTATTTTTTCAGATTCACAAACTTTCAAGGATTTCAAGGACCCGTGGGAACCCTGGTTCATGGTCAGCCACTGGTCAGTGTTCATCCACACCGTCCCCTCAAAAGCCCTCAATGTCTAAAATACAGTAAATAGTACAGGAAGAGGTGCCTTACACAATCACCAACTATAACAGCCTAAAATGTGGTTAGAAATGAGGGGGAGAGACAAGTAATTTTTTTTTACCTTATTTTCAGTAGTTTTTAGCACTTTGAGTTGCATGTATGTATGAAAGGTGCTATACAAATAAAGATTATTATTACAGTGGTACCTCGAGATACGAGCTGCTCTATATACGAGCGATCCAAGATACGAGCACCGAGACGAGCAAAATTTCTGTTCGACACCCGAGTGCACGCTCGAGATACGAGCATGAACCACTAGGTGGCAGTACAGTACTATATGGAAAAAAAGAAATAATTAATCAGCTCAAAGACACACTCAAACGCTTTTCTTTTTCACCCTCCCCCACAACCTTAGGTTCAAAAACACAAACATACCTGTATGTGCGGAGATGACGTCATTTAGCGCGTTCTAGCAGCCAATAGCGTTTTTTTAATTTTAAACACATCCAGCAGAACAATGAACTGATGGTTCACACCATCACCCCCCCCCTCACCCGTCTACCTATAAGTGGCTGCATGTACATAACAAAGGGTGGCCTAATGGAATGCAAATATCCCCAGAACTGCCCCCTGGTGGAGACCAGGTGGAAAAAGTGTGGAATGAAAATGCTGGGACTCCTAGTGTTAAAACTACATTCCCAGAGATTGATGCTATGGCTTTGAAATTGGTACCAAACGATAGGTAATAACATTTTCATTTATCTGGTATAAAACACATAGACACTATGTACATTTCAACTATATTTAATGCAAAAACATACATATTTTTGATGCTTGGAAAGGATGACATCGTATGATACATGACCAGTGTTGGGAACGTTACTTTAAAAAAGTAATTAGTTATAGTTACTCACTACTTGTTCAAAAACGTAACTGAGTTAGTAACTGAATTACTCTATAATACAAGTAACTCGTTACCAGGGAAAGTAACTATTTGCATTACAGTTAAAAAAAAGTTATATGCCAATGAATAAGGATTTTTTGAAAAAGCAGTTTTCACAGTCAGTTGAAATGAGTATTTATTGCACATCAACAGACCAGTGCAGGATAAAATCCTTTAAAACCCCAAATCTTTGTAAATAATAATAATAATAAAAAGCAAAAGTAAACAGTTACACTATATAAAGTGCATTTAAATCAAATATCAAATATATTTGTATAGCGCTTTTCACAACATATGTTGTCACAAAGCGCTTTACAGTATTTACAAAGTTAACAATACTATGGGTCCAAATCCCTTATGAGCAAGCCAAAGGCGACAGTGGCAAGGAAAAACTCCCTAGATGGTGGGGAATAGGAAGAAACCTTGGGAGGACCAAGACTCAAAAGGGAACCCATCCTCCATTGGGCGGCCCGTTAACACACAAATTACACAAAAACAAATTATACAGACTAATACACAAGTTACAAATAAATCACACAATCAGGCTAAGTATAAGGTAACTAGAATGAAAGTTCTGGGTGCTGATATTGTCAATGTAAATGTCTTATGATGAACGCCAGGTTTTCATTCCATGTCGGAGCGATGATACTGGAATTGTAGGCTCCAACTGCAGTGTTACTCCCCAAGTGAACCTCGGAGAAGAAAGATATGTGATGTGGTAAATATGTAACAGATTATTCAAAGGCCAAACTACATCTATTTACATATTTACATTGACATCTATCAAATTAAATTAAATTCTCTCAACCTGAAACAACTGGATTGTTCAGAACAGAAGTAAACTTAAGAATAAAACCTCTATTCTTAAATAAATCAAATACCCAGTCTGGTAGACATTCAGGAACTTCAAGTATTTTCTTAAATAATGTTTATATCGCCACCTTGAAAATGAAAATTTTTCTTCGGCTTGCTTCTGACTCGCTATTTCTGTCTCTTCTCCGTTTTTGTCGTGTCACTGGTGTGCTTTGGCGCGCGTGTAAAAACACTGGCTCGGATTGGCTACCATAACGCTGCCTTAGCCTTGTTAAGTTAAACAGGTGTTACACCGAGGACTGTGACCTATCGAGATCTGTTACTCCTCACTAGCCTGGGCAGTGGTCCGCTCGCATTACTGTTAGTATATCAATATATAGTAACGCACCGCTTTTAATGACCAGTAACGTCAACGGCGTTGTAACGACAGGAAAAGTAATTAATTATATTATCCCGTTACTGACAAAATGACGCCGTTATCGCAACACTGTACATGACTATCTCAAAAATGTTACTCTATTGTACATATATCACAATGATCACACATTACATTGAGAAATAGGTTTGAACCAACTAAGCTTTATATCTTAATTTAAGATTGTGAACTGCTGAGATCGTGGCATCTGTAAGACATCTGCACAGCGGGAAAGTGGTCAGCGATACAAGTGAACAGGACGAACCAACAGAGAAGAGAAGAAAGGTGGAGAAATCTCCTGCCACAAGGTGTTCCAGTCATGTGTATCTCATTGGGCAGCCCAGCTCCAGCATCAGTGGCTGTCAACTTCCTACTAATCGCCAGGTGTATCGCCATTCTGGAGTATGGCAAGGATTAAAACACTTACTAGACCAAATGCAGTCAATCACTCATTGCAGTTCCTTTCTCTTCCTCTGTTGTGTTGTCTCTTCTCTTGTGTTTGACTATTTTCCTGTATTTCTCATGGAGGATCATGAAGTGATTGACTGCATTTGGTCTAGTGTTTTAATCCTTGCCATACTCCAGAATGGCAAAACAACATCCAGTGTATCATGGGCTAGAGAACTATTGTCACTGTACAAGCCAACCTAGAAAATCCTGAAGCTACTGGATTACTGAAGGTTTGCCTACCGCTTCAGACTCTGTGTCCCAGCGACAACAGAGGTCTACGAATGGCTGCTTTTGAACCGTCCCTTCACCAGTCGGTGTCTGTGACATGGCGGGCAGAAAGCCCCGCCTTTGTCGCTCTCTGGCAGTTTGTCCCGGAGAGCAACGATGCCGTCCACCCTCTGCTATGTCACAAAAGCCTGGTGACGCAGCTCCACCGGACCGTCAGCCACGTCGACCACGCGATGATGGCCTTGAACGCCGTCGGGTCCCAGACTCTCCTGGGAATTAAAGAAAGAGAAATACAGATATTTCTGTATCCTAATCGTCAGGACATCACCCCTCCTTCCCCTCTGTCTTGCCAGCAATCAGCAGGACCAAACATCACCCTTTATTATGTTAATTAACAGAGCAAGAATGAGGCAGCAGCTCTGTGGTGCACCCAGAAAGTCTAATACTACCGCTACTAATATCCTCTGTAAATATATAGCACATGTATTTGTTTGATACTCTCATTGGCTTTATTGGGTATTTTCTGTCTAGAATAGATTCAAACAATTTTTTCCCCAATTATTTAGCAGATAGATAGATAGATAGATAGATAGATAGATAAATAGATAGATAGATAGATAGATAGATAGATAGAGAGAGAGAGAGAGAGACAGAGAGAGACAGAGAGAGTACTTGGTGAAGCCAATTAGCACCGCCATGATAATGCTAATTTCCGGTACCATTCGTATGGGATTTCCAATATAACATTAGCATCGAGCTAATTGTCGGCCGAGAGTGAAGTCAAATCTTTGATATATTATCATTTCTTTCATTTGATTATTAATGAAACTAATGGTATAAATAAAAAAGCGACCTTATTGATAGATGTTGTACTTGGTGTTTTAGAAAGCCAATTAGCATCGCCATGATAATGCTAATTTCCGCTAGCATTCGTATGGGATTTCCAATATAACATTAGCATCGAGCTAATTGTCGGCCGAGAGTGAAGTCAAATCTTTGATATATTATCATTTCCTTCATTTGATTATTAATGAAACGAATAGTATATTTTTTATTAAATTGAATTATCAATGTATCTTTACCTTATAAAGGATTAAATGTCCACTCCAAGAGGATTTGATGTCTTCAAATGTATTTTTTGTTTTAAGCATAATTGGTTGTCCTGTAGGTCAGTGGATAAGGTGTTGGGCGACAGGCCACTCAGTGCAGGATTCAAACCCCACTGTGACCTCCTGATCCTGGCTAATAGCCGGTATGCCTTGGTTGAGGGGGGACTGGCCCGAACCAAGCCAACGCTACAGGAAAACCTTTTCTTCATTACTACTAATGGTTTACATTAGACAAACAGCCTGCTCGCTCTTTGCTGTTTTAGAAAGCCAATTAGCACCGCCATGATAATGCTAATTTCCGATAGCATTCCTATGGGATTTCCAATATAACGTTAGCATCCAGCTAATTGTCGGCTGAGAGTCAAGTCAAATCTTTGATATATTATCATTTCCTTCATTTGATTATTAATATAAACTAATAGTATATTTTTTATTAAATTGAATTATCAATGTATCTTTACCTTATAAAGGATTAAATGTCCGCCCCAAGAGGATTTGATCATTTTTTATTATTATCAAACAGTGCTCCTTCACTACAAGTACAACTATACACACATAATAAACATATAACAACATATTTAAAACTTGTAAATCCTGTAAAGCTGCTTTGTGACAACATGTGTTGTGGAAAACCAAAATATATTTCATTGGATTTGATTTGATATTTACATTTTTTTAATTATGTACAACTATTTACTACAGGGCAGGTGGGGCGTTTGGCTCACTAGACCTGTTCAAAAAACTACTTTTTCATTAACACTAATCTTTGGAGGACAACTTTTATTTTTATGTAAGAATCAAAAGAAAACAATTCTGTAAAATACAGTACAGTAGTAATAAAAATAATTGGGGTTAGGTGGGCCATACAGCGAAAAGAGGAGGCGAGAAAAGAGGGTCAGTGTTCAGTGTTCATCAGGGTTCCCACACCTTGGTTAACATAAAATTCAAGGACCTTTCAATGACTTTCCAGATCCAACTTCCTCAAATTCAAGGACTGCACCTGCCAGCATTTACCTACTCTTACCCCTGAATATGTTATCAAAAAACGATGTTAATACAACGCAAATTCAAAAGACTGAATGTCATTTCAAGCCATGCATCCTGAAATTTTTTGTGCATGACATTAAGCGCTGATTCTACGAAAACTTCACTCACACTCAACATGACTGGCAAGTTAGCGATGCACATCTGAGATGACGACATTCACGTAAAATGGCTATAGTTGTTGAAGGATCAACAACTACCTACAGGAAACACTTGCTTTCGGTGCTGAACAAACAAACAAATTTCTCTACAGGAGAATGACCAAACTTTGCCAAGTAAAAGTCAGCATAAGCCCTGTGCAAAATAATGACATGTTGACAGTAGACAAATAATAATAATAATAACAATAATACACATATGCATATACACATACAGTACATACATAAAACAGAGGAGCAAAGCCATATAATGAGATCAAGGACCGTCAAGGACGGCTGTCTTTTATGCCTGTTTTCAAAAACTTTCCAGGGCCTTGAACTTATTTTTTCAGATTCACAAACTTTCAAGGATTTCAAGGACCCGTGGGAACCCTGAAGGTAGCTCTGCGGGACTTGAGGGACATTGGTTTGTCATCAGGGGCTAATCTCCGGGAAGAAGCAGTGGCCGTGTTTATTTTGCCGAGTCTACCATGCATCAGTCAGCTAGCGGCGGCTAAACGCTTGCAGCTTTCACCTCAGCTGCCTAGGGAGGGGGGGACATGGGGGCCTATCTTCTCAATCACATGGTTTAAGGAGCGAGCCCCCTGGAAAAGATGATGCGCAACTAACCGTCTACTGACAATTCTCTGGAGCGCCCCAGGTCACTCTTGTTTCCCACCAGGATGACGGGGATGTTTTCCGACTGGTGCGCCCAGCGAAGCTGTATGCGCAGCTCCGAAGCCTTCTCAAAGCTGGACTTGTCCGTCACCGAGTTTACAATGATGTAGGCGTCGCCCATCCACATGCACTGATCCTTCAGCCACTGGCTGTTATCCTGTGGAATGGCACCCGGTTAATACAAAAGGCGCAGAACGCTCTGTGGCGTATCACCAATCCTGTGGTTTTAGGTGGTTGTTATCAGCGAGTGACTCGCTCACCTGTTCCCATATGTCCTACAAAAGCAGATTTGTCTCTTCTTCGTTGACGATGATTGACCTATCATATGTGTTTCCTGATGGGAAGAAGGAAGTAAGAAATAAGAACATTTATTCTGAAGTACTCAGCATCTCTTATCACAGTACCAGAGTCACCTATCCCAGTATCTAGACAGTAGGATTTTGACAAATCATCCATCAATCTGAGCCCTGACCGTGGAGTTTTCCTTTAGAGCCAGTGTATTAATCTTTTACACCCACTCTGCCTGGTGTTTGACTACAACTACCTAAGCTCTATTTGAGTAATGGGTGCAGCTGTGGCTGGCTGGAAATAGCAGAAATCAATACACCTTTACCTGCTCTCCCATATGACCCATTACACTGTCTGTTAGTCAGACCAGATTGTGAGGTCCTTGAATTAGCTTAATCCCATGTCCTTGGAACATGTTCTACTAAAAAGCAAGCATTATCTCGCAACAACAAAAGTGCCCACATTGGCACCAAGACTTTACCTGTCTCCTCTGAGTCGTGACTGTCCTCAACTCCACCAAATATCCTCGCCAGACTCGACTTCCCTACGTTGAGCTCGCCAAGAAGCACAACCTTGTAGGTGTGTCCATGGGAGTCGCTCCCGGAGGAGATGACAGAGTCGGATGAATCAGACACGCAGCTGTCACGGTGCTGCTCCCCGGGACCGTAGGAGGTGCAGCGCGTGAGTGTGGAGAGCTCGGCGCTCTGCACTGAGGGCATGGTGGAGCAGAACTCGCGGTGGTCCACTGGTATGCTCCTCCGGTGTAAACTCTGCAGGTTGAAGGGAGGAAAGGGTATACTTCCTCTCCTTTTATCCATGTTCCGCAACTTGTCTCCTTTGTTCAAAGTCATGATTATAATATAAGCAGTTTGTTAATATTGTTTGTCCCACTAAGTAGACAGCCCATATTAGCCTACATTAAATACACTTATTTATTGTTTCTGTTCTGACATATCCCAGCTGCCAATATCTATAAACATAGCAGTTTTTTACAGATAAACATGCCAAACCTGCCTATTTAAAATATATAAACTTAGATGTATATTTGTCCAATGTCTTCTTTCCAACGTCTGAACTCCAATGGTCAAGAAAAATCCGTTTGGTATAGCTCCTTTCGTTTCTCTTCTACAGTGCGGTTCGGTTATGATCAGAGATGAGACGGAGCCCCTTATTTATTGCCCGGTAGGATCGCTGGCGTCAAAAAATAATCAGAAAAAAACAGCAGATTGTTCAAAATAAAAGATGTTTTAATAAATATATAAAAAGTTCTTACCTCTGGTGTCATGACCTCTGAAACGAAGGATGTTCTTTTTAAACTTGATCGGTCATATTTTAGGACTGCAAAAGTCTTCTCAATGATGGCTTCAGTCTAAAAAAAATATGAAATAAGCACAATATTCAGTAATTAAATTGCTGGAGCTCTTAAAAAAAGGTAAGCTCTACTAAAATGACAAAATAGTGTATTATAATAGCGTATAATAAGAGTATTTAATTAGCTCACTATTTTACACCTTGGTCCATGAACATGTTCCTGGTTTAAAACATGGACCTTCAAGTGTTTTAAATGGCTTGTTGATAAAGTAGGTGTACTTGTAGCCGGGTAAACTATGTGCAAGACAGGTATCCAAAGTATCCAAGACCAGGACAAAGAAAAACAATATGTCAGGCTAATATCTAAACATGTCTTTGGACTTTACCCATGTTTTAATACAAATATTTACCTGGTTTTCTTCAAAGACAGAAATGTTTCCATCTCTGAGCCTTTTCATTTTCAGGTCAAAAGTGGGGTTTTCAAGCAGGAACATTCTATTGGACCTCAATCTTCTGGACTGCAGGTCTTTTTCTAGTGTCTGCAAACAGAAAAAAACATAATTTTATTAGTGAATTTGTGAAGTGTAATGATGCTTATTGATGTAAATACACCGCACAACATAACATTAGACTTCTTTTCCTGCTGATTATTGGGTGGTATTCCAGATTTTAAATTTTAGTTCAGAAATTGAGTGCTGAAGAAGATTTCCTTTACTGTAACTCACTATTTTTTTAGTCAGTGTAAGACTGTTTTTCTATTGTGGTTTAATATAAATTACCATTGGTGTTACCATGTTTGCCATTAATTAATGAATCTATGGCAGCCCATAGCAGTATTATTTGACCTATTCAATGTTTGGTGAGTGTGACATATTTCTTTGACATTACAGGTACTCAAGAGTATTTGATGCTGCGCTACTGATCACATTAAGTACTTTCATTTATTTTAGTAAGTACATTTATTGAATCATAACAGTCAAGTTTGCAATTATGTTTTCTTGTCAGATATGTGCATATCAGTGTAACTGCTCAGTTGCCTATGTGAGACACGTGAAAATTCACAGAAATATGCACAATTTAAAACTGCAGTGTTGTATCCCTAATTGCAAAAGGACCTTTCGAAAATGTCACCCAGCTTCTGATGGCTCATTTCTCAGAGAACACCACAGGACTAGTTCTTCATGCAGATCTAAGTTTCCATTGAAAAAATACACTCTACACATGTGTGTGTTGTGTGTGTGTATGTATGTCATGTGTCAATTTATCAAGGGTTCACACACAAGGTTGTAATTTGCTGTATTTCAAAAGAATTTGACAGGAATTTTTTTGTCATGTTTCAGGTGGAACAGCAGGACACTGTATTCAGCGCTGGATGGTCAGCCTTGAGGGCCATGTAATATGTGAGGGGATGCAACCCACCTTCTTGACAGGGCTTGCTGCCTTATTTTCTATCTTCTACATCTTCAATCTCGAATACCAAGAAGAGGCCTCATGCACTCTTGAATTCATCCAAAGGTTAGGTATTTTCACTAAAACATGTGTTTCTTATCTCTTTAATGGTATACTATTGTGAACAAAACATTTTCTGCTTTTTGTTGTGTTGTTAATGTAAGTGAGTTACACAAATTGAGTTTTACACTGTCTGAAGAGACACTATTATTTTTCAGGCGCTTCATTGGTATAAACCCTGAGTGAGGCACCAAGGCTGGACGGGGCAAAGACTTGCCCAAAAAAACTGGCAAAGCCACCAGCAAAAAGATGACAACAGTCAACCCACATGTATCCACTCTGCTGAGAAGACTGATGGACTTTCACTGGGACTTCATTTAAAATGGTGAGATTATTCAGTCCCATTGCACACACACACACACACACACACACACACACACACACACACACACACAAGACACCAGCTTGTCTCATTGCTTTAATTCTTTTTCCCTCACAACTTTTCTCTCTCTCTCTTACAGGGTAGAAAGTCTGAATTGCTGTTATTCACGCACCTCACCTGGTCCCTCAACACAAGCTCCATAACAAAGCCCAGCAGCGTCTCTACTTCCTGTAGACTGAGGAAAGCACACCTTCCACCTCCCATCCTCACCATGTTCTACAGAGGGACTGTAGAGAGCATCCTGAGCGCCTGCATTACCGTCTGGTTCAGGAGCTGCAACATCTCGGAGCCCAAGACCCTACAGCGGATAGTGAGGATAGCCGAGAAGATCATTGGTGTCTCTCTCCCCTCCATCAGTGACATCTACACCACACGCTGCATCCGCAAAGTCACCAGCATTGTGGAAGACCCAACCCACCCATCACACGGTCTCTTCACTCTGATGCCGTCCGGCAAAAGATACAGGAGCATCCGAGCCTCCACCTCCAGGCAGTCAGGCTCCTCAACTCCCAGACACAGAACTGACACACACCAACACTGATCTGACCCCACACACGCACAAAAAGACTGCACTGAACCCCCCACCAGAAATAGTTGCTGCTCTCCCACAGGACCTATTAACTACCTCAGAACCACTGTGTTCATGTATGTTCCATATGATACAGTATATCACTCATCTCAGACACCACTTAGACCACATTGCACTGTACCAGCTCTTTACACCATTATGTCTCAATTGTCTCTGGCCTGTTGTATTTATTGTAATGTTTTGCTGTGAGATTGCCCTATGCTGCACATTTTGCACAGTCTTGAACTGCTACCCTGCCGCACTTTATGTTGTCTGTTGTACTGTCAATTTGTGTTACACCATGGTTGCGGAGGAACGAAATTTCGTCACACTGTGTACCTGCACTCTGATGTAATGACAATAAAAAGCCACTTGACTTGAAGTTTGTCTGGATTGTTCCTGTTGTTTCATTATCGGAACTGTTATGTTGTGACTAGTTTCATGTCAACATTTCCGAGTCTGAATGCCTTGTTCTTTTATTGCACTATTTTCAGTCAAAGGGTTGTGTTGTTTTTTTGTTTGTTTTTTTTTTTTTTACAAAGAAGGCACTATTTGAATGTAGAGAATTTAAATTATGTTAAAATAAAAGGCAAAGTGCATTAAGAAGCTGTGTTTTTTTCACATTGCAATTACATACTGCTAAATTCACAAATCACATTCTGTTGTAGTTTGTAGATTTTGTTGTAGTTTTGTAGAGTACTACTATTATTATCATAACTATAATTATAAATGTCAGTTATGGAAGCAGTGGTGTATTATTATTATGGTTACTATTAATACTTTTACTACTATTATTGTCACGGTGAGGCGGCCCTCTACCGGCCGCCTCTGTCCACAGCGGCTGTTGTTGTTGCTGTTGTTTGGTGACGTCATGTGCGTCCCTCAGGTGGGCAGAGCCCGTGATCCGTCTCACCTGAGGGTCGTTTGTTTGCCTATATATGTCTTGTCTTTGTACCAGATGACCGCTGGTCATTATATCCTTAATTTGGGGATATTGCACGGGTTTTAGGTTTGCACACTTTCTATTAAACCATCCTTTTTCCCTGAGACTTCGCTTCCTTTTAGTTGCTCACCCCCGCCCGTCACAGAATGACCAGCCACCCTTCGGAAGCCGCCGAGTCTCTTTTTCTTTCTCCTTCGTTCGTGGTCATGTCTCGTGGTAAGTGTTTGTCTGCGTGGTGTTTTGTGAAGAGTTCCGCCTTGCTTTTGTGTTGTGTTTGTGGCACGGCGTGGACCAGGGCTGTCTGCCCTGGGAAAACTCTTCCTGTCTGTTGTTTGTTAGTTTGTTTGAAGAGCTCCGCCGTGTCTGTGTTTGTGGCACGGCGAGGACCAGGGCGTCTTCCCTGGAAAGGCTCTTCATGTTTTGTGTTGGTTAAAACGTGTGTTCATGTCGACGAATGTGTGGATCAGTGTGCGTGCTCGTTATGTTTAATGTTACATGTTTTGTGTGTGACGCGGTCGCCGCTCGTCACTGTCGCCTCGCTCCCCGTGTGTCTTGTGTTAAATGTGGGGAGCGACTGCGACTCTGGTTTTAGGTTTGCACACTTTCTATTAAACCATCAGTTTTCCCTGAGACTTGGCGAGATCGCTTCCTTTTAGTTGCTCACCCCCGCCCGTCACAATTATTATCATAACTATTATTATAAACTGTTATGGAAGCAGTGGTGGATAATGTAATTGTAATGACAATATAGCCATTATTTTACTTTATTATTATTCTACTTTACAATGTTATTTTATTATATTTTACCATTGTATGTACCTTATGCTTTGGCAATACAAATGTACATATTTGTCATGCCAATAAAGCGCCATTGAATTGGATTGAATTGGATTAGAATGTGGAACATAACACTTCTTACACTGCCCTGATGTCATAATAATGACACATATGAGGATCATTCCATGTACACTATAATTTCAGATCAGATTGTGTAGTGTGACGCAACTGACCATGTTTGCCAAAATGAAGTGTCTCTGGTGTTGGTGTGCAGGGGGAATCCAGGACGAGTCAACAGACACAGACATGAACAAGGAGTCCAGAAGAGAAATCAAACTAAAAGCTAAAAGAAAAGCAAAAGAGGAGACAGAAAACATCATTCCCTTGAGTGAGTGAATGAGTACAATGTTTACAACTTATTTTGTGGCATGTATAGGGACTTATTTAAGGTATTTTTCTTTGAACACAGTTCAGTAAAGCTCAGTATCAGTAAGGTTCATGTAAATGGTTTATTCACTGTGTATCTTTATGCTTGTAGCAGTACTGAAAGTCTTTCCCTTTAGAAAATCATTAATAAATTGCAATAATTAGAATTCACAGGAAACAAACACAGTTACATGTTACTCCTAGGTAGCGTTAAGTAACTTTGGAGTTCATTATTATGGGTCAGGGGCTGTACTGTGATACTGATCACATCACCCTGGTAAAACCTCTATTAATGTCAATACCAGAAAAACAAGCATCAACACAGCTCAACTGAAAAACATTCATCTGACATTCTCATGTAAAATTGATTAGTGTATGTTGAAGAAATTTTTTTTTGTTGTTGCAGAAGCTCCTGTGACCGATGATCTGGATAAGATGATCGATGATCTCTTCCACTTTCTCCAGGACTATTCTTCTGACCTTCCACCTCTAGGTGATCAAGAGACATTCATACAAAATCCCATACTGAAAACACATTTGCTAATTTACTGACATCAACTTGTTCAATACTTATTAATATCAATACCATAGAAGTTTACATTAACACATCAGCATCAGTACGATTCATGTAAATGGTTTATTCACTGTGTATCTTTATGCTTGTAGCAGTACTGGAAGTCTTTTCCTTTTGAAAATCATTAATAAATTGCAATAATCAGAATTCACAGGAAACAAACACAGTTACTCCTAGGTAGCGTTACGTAACTTTGGAGTTTATTGCTAGAGCCATTAAGTGAAAAATAAGAGAAAAAGAAACAGAAAATAGGTCTGTTCTATAGGATTTCTCTTTTCTTTCTATTTTTGTTGTTATTTTTGTCTGTTTTGTTCTTGTCTTTGTTCTTTTTTGTATTTCTCTGTAAAGCATCCTTGGGTACTTTGAAAGGCGCTATATAAGTGGAAATTATTATTATTATTATTATTATTATTATGGGTCAGGGGCTGTACTGTGATACTGATCACATCACCCTGGTAAAACCCCTATTAATGTCAATACCAGAAAAACAAGCATAAAAACAGCTCAAATTAAAAACATTCATCTGACATTCTCATGTAAAATTAGAGTATGTTGAAAAAAAAAATTTTGTTGTTGCAGAAACACCTGTTCTGGACTTTTCTTCTCATCTTCCACCTCTAGGTGATCAAGAAACATTCATACAAAAAACACATTTGCTAATTTACTGAAGTTTACATTAACACAGATCAGCTGAAAAATATTCACCTGTTATTACCACACAATATTTAATAAGGGCTTCTTGAAAAAAATTTTTTTGCAGAAGGAACTATGAAATATGTGTTCTCGACATCTGTCAGGAACCCTCACAGGCTCCCTTGGACAAGACTGAGGTCTCTTGCACCCTGCATGTAGGTGACCAAGAGACATTCATACAGAATCCTATGCTGATTACACGTTTGCTAATTTACTGACATCAACCTGTTCAATAGCTAGTAATATAAATAAGAGAGACTCTTACATTTACAGAAATCAGCTGAAAAATATTAACCTGTTATTACCATTTAATATTTAATAAGGGCGTGTTGAAAAAAAATCTTTTTTTTTGCAGAAGGAACTTTGAAAGGAACTCTCAACGAGTCCTGTCAGGAGATCTTGCAACTCACCTCTAGCCTGTTCCTGTGTCTTCATGTTGTTGTTGTTGTTGTGGTGTTTGTCCCTCAGGTGGGCGGAGCCCGCGATCCGTCTCACAGTCTTGTTGTTGTTGTTGTTGTGGTGTTTGTCCCTCAAGTTGGCGGAGCCCGTGATCCGTCTCACAGTCGTGTTTTTGTTGTTGTTGTGGTGTTTGTCCCTCAGGTGGGCGGAGCCCGCGATCCGTCTCACCTGAGGGTCGTTTGTTTGTCTATGTATGTCTTGTCTTTGTACCAGTTGACCGCTGGTTATTATACCCTTAATTTTGAACAAGTCACGGGTTTTTGGTTTACGCACTTATTCTATTAAACCATACATTTTCCCTAAGACTTGGCGTGATCGTTTCCTTTTTGTTTCACTCACCCTGCCCGTCACACATGCAAGTCTGTCAACATCGACTTTTCATCATCAGTTTAGGCTCCCATAATCCCTCATGTTCTGTTTTTACAATATAAAATATACAAATATATGCCTGTTCAGTTGTCTAGTCCGTGGGGTTAGTGTTGAAAACACAGCTTGTGGTCTTAGCAGCCTAGGAGGAGGCCGACAGAGTCCGGCTCTCTCAGAGCACTGTGAGGTTGTGGCAGGTCTTGGACTTTTGTCGGAAGGCCATCTTCTTGTTCTTCCGGGCAACCATGTGGCCCAGGAAGCATTTGGCCTTTTTGCTGACTGCCCTCTGTGTGGGGTGGGGGGTAACAAAAAGTGAACAGGAGGGGGAGAAGGTGGGGTGGACACATGAGAATCACAAGTGCAGGTTAAAGATACAGGGTTCCCACACCTTGGTTAACATAAAATTCAAGGACCTTTCAATGACTTTCCAGGACCAACTTCCTCAAATTCAAGGACTGCACCTGCCAGCATTTACCTACTCTTACCCCTGAATATGTTATCAAAAAACGATGTTAATACAACGCAAATTCAAAAGACTGAATGTCATTTCAAGCCATGCATCCTGAAATTTTTTGTGCATGACATTAAGCGCTGATTCTACGAAAACGTCACTCACACTCAACATGACTGGCAAGTTAGCGATGCACATCTGAGATGACGACATTCACGTAAAATGGCTATAGTTGTTGAAGGATCAACAACTACCTACAGGAAACACTTGCTTTCGGTGCTGAACAAACAAACAAATTTCTCTACAGGAGAATGACCAAACTTTGCCAAGTAAAAGTCAGCATAAGCCCTGTAGAATCAATGTAATTTTAAATGAACTTGTGCTGGCAAAATAATGACATGTTGACAGTAGACAAATAATAATAATAATAACAATAATACACATATGCATATACACATACAGTACATACATAAAACAGAGGAGCAAAGCCATATAATGAGATCAAGGACCGTCAAGGACGGCTGTCTTTTATGCCTGTTTTCAAAAACTTTCCAGGGCCTTGAACTTATTTTTTCAGATTCACAAACTTTCAAGGATTTCAAGGACCCGTGGGAACCCTGGTTCATGGTCAGCCACTGGTCAGTGTTCATTCACACCGTCCCCTCAAAAGCCCTCAATGTCTAAAATACAGTAAATAGTACAGGAAGAGGTGCCTTACACAATCACCAACTATAACAGCCTAAAATGTGGTTAGAAATGAGGGGGAGAGACAAGTAATTTTTTTTTTACCTTATTTTCAGTAGTTTTTAGCACTTTGAGTTGCATGTATGTATGAAAGGTGCTATACAAATAAAGATTATTATTACAGTGGTACCTCGAGATACGAGCTGCTCTATATACGAGCAATCCAAGATACGAGCACCGAGACGAGCAAAATTTCTGTTCGACACCCGAGTGCACGCTCGAGATACGAGCATGAACCACTAGGTGGCAGTACAGTACTATATGGAAAAAAAGAAATAATTAATCAGCTCAAAGACACACTCAAACGCTTTTCTTTTTCACCCTCCCCCACAACCTTAGGTTTAAAAACACAAACATACCTGTATGTGCGGAGATGACGTCATTTAGCGCGTTCTAGCAGCCAATAGCGTTTTTTAAATTTTAAACACATCCAGCAGAACAATGAACTGATGGTTCACACCATCACCCCCCCCCTCACCCGTCTACCTATAAGTGGCTGCATGTACATAACAAAGGGTGGCCTAATGGAATGCAAATATCCCCAGAACTGCCCCCTGGTGGAGACCAGGTGGAAAAAGTGTGGAATGAAAATGCTGGGACTCCTAGTGTTAAAACTACATTCCCAGAGATTGATGCTATGGCTTTGAAATTGGTACCAAACGATAGGTAATAACATTTTCATTTATCTGGTATAAAACACATAGACACTATGTACATTTCAACTATATTTAATGCAAAAACATACATATTTTTGATGCTTGGAAAGGATGACATCGTATGATACATGACCAGTGTTGGGAACGTTACTTTAAAAAAGTAATTAGTTATAGTTACTCACTACTTGTTCAAAAACGTAACTGAGTTAGTAACTGAATTACTCTATAATACAAGTAACTCGTTACCAGGGAAAGTAACTATTTGCATTACAGTAAAAAAAAAGTTATATGCCAATGAATAAGGATTTTTTGAAAAAGCAGTTTTCACAGTCAGTTGAAATGAGTATTTATTGCACATCAACAGACCAGTGCAGGATAAAATCCTTTAAAATCCCAAATCTTTGTAAATAATAATAATAATAAAAAGCAAAAGTAAACAGTTACACTATATAAAGTGCATTTAAATCAAATATCAAATATATTTGTATAGCGCTTTTCACAACATATGTTGTCACAAAGCGCTTTACAGTATTTACAAAGTTAACAATACTATGGGTCCAAATCCCTTATGAGCAAGCCAAAGGCGACAGTGGCAAGGAAAAACTCCCTAGATGGTGGGGAATAGGAAGAAACCTTGGGAGGACCAAGACTCAAAAGGGAACCCATCCTCCATTGGGCGGCCCGTTAACACACAAATTACACAAAAACAAATTATACAGACTAATACACAAGTTACAAATAAATCACACAATCAGGCTAAGTATAAGGTAACTAGAATGAAAGTTCTGGGTGCTGATATTGTCAATGTAAATGTCTTATGATGAACGCCAGGTTTTCATTCCATGTCGGAGCGATGATACTGGAATTGTAGGCTCCAACTGCAGTGTTACTCCCCAAGTGAACCTCGGAGAAGAAAGATATGTGATGTGGTAAATATGTAACAGATTATTCAAAGGCCAAACTACATCTATTTACATATTTACATTGACATCTATCAAATTAAATTAAATTCTCTCAACCTGAAACAACTGGATTGTTCAGAACAGAAGTAAACTTAAGAATAAAACCTCTATTCTTAAATAAATCAAATACCCAGTCTGGTAGACATTCAGGAACTTCAAGTATTTTCTTAAATAATGTTTATATCGCCACCTTGAAAATGATAATTTTTCTTCGGCTTGCTTCTGACTCGCTATTTCTGTCTCTTCTCCGTTTTTGTCGTGTCACTGGTGTGCTTTGGCGCGCGTGTAAAAACACTGGCTCGGATTGGCTACCATAACGCTGCCTTAGCCTTGTTAAGTTAAACAGGTGTTACACCGAGGACTGTGACCTATCGAGATCTGTTACTCCTCACTAGCCTGGGCAGTGGTCCGCTCGCATTACTGTTAGTATATCAATATATAGTAACGCACCGCTTTTAATGACCAGTAACGTCAACGGCGTTGTAACGACAGGAAAAGTAATTAATTATATTATCCCGTTACTGACAAAATGACGCCGTTATCGCAACACTGTACATGACTATCTCAAAAATGTTACTCTATTGTACATATATCACAATGATCACACATTACATTGAGAAATAGGTTTGAACCAACTAAGCTTTATATCTTAATTTAAGATTGTGAACTGCTGAGATCGTGGCATCTGTAAGACATCTGCACAGCGGGAAAGTGGTCAGCGATACAAGTGAACAGGACGAACCAACAGAGAAGAGAAGAAAGGTGGAAAAATCTCCTGCCACAAGGTGTTCCGGTCATGTGTATCTCATTGGGCAGCCCAGCTCCAGCATCAGTGGCTGTCAACTTCCTACTAATCGCCAGGTGTATCGCCATTCTGGAGTATGGCAAGGATTAAAACACTTACTAGACCAAATGCAGTCAATCACTCATTGCAGTTCCTTTCTCTTCCTCTGTTGTGTTGTCTCTTCTCTTGTTTTTGACTATTTTCCTGTATTTCTCATGGAGGATCATGAAGTGATTGACTGCATTTGGTCTAGTGTTTTAATCCTTGCCATACTCCAGAATGGCAAAACAACATCCAGTGTATCATGGGCTAGAGAACTATTGTCACTGTACAAGCCAACCTAGAAAATCCTGAAGCTACTGGATTACTGAAGGTTTGCCTACCGCTTCAGACTCTGTGTCCCAGCGACAACAGAGGTCTACGAATGGCTGCTTTTGAACCGTCCCTTCACCAGTCGGTGTCTGTGACATGGCGGGCAGAAAGCCCCGCCTTTGTCGCTCTCTGGCAGTTTGTCCCGGAGAGCAACGATGCCGTCCACCCTCTGCTATGTCACAAAAGCCTGGTGACGCAGCTCCACCGGACCGTCAGCCACGTCGACCACGCGATGATGGCCTTGAACGCTGTCGGGTCCCAGACTCTCCTGGGAATTAAAGAAAGAGAAATACAGATATTTCTGTATCCTAATCGTCAGGACATCACCCCTCCTTCCCCTCTGTCTTGCCAGCAATCAGCAGGACCAAACATCACCCTTTATTATGTTAATTAACAGAGCAAGAATGAGGCAGCAGCTCTGTGGTGCACCCAGAAAGTCTAATACTACCGCTACTAATATCCTCTGTAAATATATAGCACATGTATTTGTTTGATACTCTCATTGGCTTTATTGGGTATTTTCTGTCTAGAATAGATTCAAACAATTTTTTCCCCAATTATTTAGCAGATAGATAGATAGATAGATAGATAGATAGATAAATAGATAGATAGATAGATAGATAGATAGATAGATAGATAGATAGATAGATAGATAGATAGAGAGACAGAGAGAGACAGAGAGAGTACTTGGTGAAGCCAATTAGCACCGCCATGATAATGCTAATTTCCGGTACCATTAGTATGGGATTTCCAATATAACATTAGCATGGAGCTAATTGTCGGCCGAGAGTGAAGTCAAATCTTTGATATATTATAATTTCTTTCATTTGATTATTAATGAAACTAATGGTATAAATAAAAAAGCGACCTTATTGATAGATGTTGTACTTGGTGTTTTAGAAAGCCAATTAGCACCGCCATGATAATGCTAATTTCCGGTAGCATTGGTATGGGATTTCCAATATAACATTAGCATGGAGCTAATTGTCGGCCGAGAGTGAAGTCAAATGTTTGATATATTATCATTTCCTTCATTTGATTATTAATGAAACGAATAGTATATTTTTTATTAAATTGAATTATCAATGTATCTTTACCTTATAAAGGATTAAATGTCCACCCCAAGAGGATTTGATGTCTTCAAATGTATTTTTTGTTTTAAGCATAATTGGTTGTCCTGTAGGTCAGTGGATAAGGTGTTGGGCGACAGGCCACTCAGTGCAGGGTTCAAACCCCACTGTGACCTCCTGATCCTGGCTAATAGCTGGTATGCATCGGTTGAGGGGGGACTGGCCCGAACCAAGCCAACGCTACAGGAAAACCTTTTCTTCATTACTACTAATGCTTTACATTAGACAAACAGCCTGCTCGCTCTTTGCTGTTTTAGAAAGCCAATTAGCACCGCCATGATAATGCTAATTTCCGATAGCATTCCTATGGGATTTCCAATATAACGTTAGCATCCAGCTAATTGTCGGCTGAGAGTGAAGTCAAATCTTTCATATATTATCATTTCCTTCATTTGATTATTAATATAAACTAATAGTATATTTTTTATTCAATTGAATTATCAATGTATCTTTACCCTATAAAGGATTAAATGTCCGCCCCAAGAGGATTTGATCATTTTTTATTATTATCAAACAGTGCTCCTTCACTACAAGTACAACTATACACACATAATAAACATATAACAACATATTTAAAACTTGTAAATCCTGTAAAGCTGCTTTGTGACAACATGTGTTGTGGAAAACCAAAATATATTTCATTGGATTTGATTTGATATTTACATTTTTTTTATTATGTACAACTATTTACTACAGGGCAGGTGGGGCGTTTGGCTCACTAGACCTGTTCAAAAAACTACTTTTTCATTAACACTAATCTTTGGAGGACAACTTTTATTTTTATGTAAGAATCAAAAGAAAACAATTCTGTAAAATACAGTACAGTAGTAATAAAAATAATTGGGGTTAGGTGGGCCATACAGCGAAAAGAGGAGGCGAGAAAAGAGGGTCAGTGTTCAGTGTTCCATCAGGGTTCCCACACCTTGGTTAACATAAAATTCAAGGACCTTTCAATGACTTTCCAGGACCAACTTCCTCAAATTCAAGGACTGCACCTGCCAGCATTTACCTACTCTTACCCCTGAATATGTTATCAAAAAACGATGTTAATACAACGCAAATTCAAAAGACTGAATGTCATTTCAAGCCATGCATCCTGAAATTTTTTGTGCATGACATTAAGCGCTGATTCTACGAAAACTTCACTCACACTCAACATGACTGGCAAGTTAGCGATGCACATCTGAGATGACGACATTCACGTAAAATGGCTATAGTTGTTGAAGGATCAACAACTACCTACAGGAAACACTTGCTTTCGGTGCTGAACAAACAAACAAATTTCTCTACAGGAGAATGACCAAACTTTGCCAAGTAAAAGTCAGCATAAGCCCTGTGCAAAATAATGACATGTTGACAGTAGACAAATAATAATAATAATAACAATAATACACATATGCATATACACATACAGTACATACATAAAACAGAGGAGCAAAGCCATATAATGAGATCAAGGACCGTCAAGGACGGCTGTCTTTTATGCCTGTTTTCAAAAACTTTCCAGGGCCTTGAACTTATTTTTTCAGATTCACAAACTTTCAAGGACTTCAAGGACCCGTGGGAACCCTGAAGGTAGCTCTGCGGGACTTGAGGGACTTTGGTTTGTCATCAGGGGCTAATCTCCGGGAAGAAGCAGTGGCCGTGTTTATTTTGCCGAGTCTACCATGCATCAGTCAGCTAGCGGCGGCTAAACGCTTGCAGCTTTCACCTCAGCTGCCTAGGGAGGGGGGGACATGGGGGCCTATCTTCTCAATCACATGGTTTAAGGAGCGAGCCCCCTGGAAAAGATGATGCGCAACTAACCGTCTACTGACAATTCTCTGGAGCGCCCCAGGTCACTCTTGTTTCCCACCAGGATGACGGGGATGTTTTCCGACTGGTGCGCCCAGCGAAGCTGTATGCGCAGCTCCGAAGCCTTCTCAAAGCTGGACTTGTCCGTCACCGAGTTTACAATGATGTAGGCGTCGCCCATCCACATGCACTGATCCTTCAGCCACTGGCTGTTATCCTGTGGAATGGCACCCGGTTAATACAAAAGGCGCAGAACGCTCTGTGGCGTATCACCAATCCTGTGGTTTTAGGTGGTTGTTATCAGCGAGTGACTCGCTCACCTGTTCCCATATGTCCTACAAAAGCAGATTTGTCTCTTCTTCGTTGACGATGATTGACCTATCATATGTGTTTCCTGATGGGAAGAAGGAAGTAAGAAATAAGAACATTTATTCTGAAGTACTCAGCATCTCTTATCACAGTACCAGAGTCACCTATCCCAGTATCTAGACAGTAGGATTTTGACAAATCATCCATCAATCTGAGCCCTGACCGTGGAGTTTTCCTTTAGAGCCAGTGTATTAATCTTTTACACCCACTCTGCCTGGTGTTTGACTACAACTACCTAAGCTCTATTTGAGTAATGGGTGCAGCTGTGGCTGGCTGGAAATAGCAGAAATCAATACACCTTTACCTGCTCTCCCATATGACCCATTACACTGTCTGTTAGTCAGACCAGATTGTGAGGTCCTTGAATTAGCTTAATCCCATGTCCTTGGAACATGTTCTACTAAAAAGCAAGCATTATCTCGCAACAACAAAAGTGCCCACATTGGCACCAAGACTTTACCTGTCTCCTCTGAGTCGTGACTGTCCTCAACTCCACCAAATATCCTCGCCAGACTCGACTTCCCTACGTTGAGCTCGCCAAGAAGCACAACCTTGTAGGTGTGTCCATGGGAGTCGCTCCCGGAGGAGATGACAGAGTCGGATGAATCAGACACGCAGCTGTCACGGTGCTGCTCCCCGGGACCGTAGGAGGTGCAGCGCGTGAGTGTGGAGAGCTCGGCGCTCTGCACTGAGGGCATGGTGGAGCAGAACTCGCGGTGGTCCACTGGTATGCTCCTCCGGTGTAAACTCTGCAGGTTGAAGGGAGGAAAGGGTATACTTCCTCTCCTTTTATCCATGTTCCGCAACTTGTCTCCTTTGTTCAAAGTCATGATTATAATATAAGCAGTTTGTTAATATTGTTTGTCCCACTAAGTAGACAGCCCATATTAGCCTACATTAAATACACTTATTTATTGTTTCTGTTCTGACATATCCCAGCTGCCAATATCTATAAACATAGCAGTTTTTTACAGATAAACATGCCAAACCTGCCTATTTAAAATATATAAACTTAGATGTATATTTGTCCAATGTCTTCTTTCCAACGTCTGAACTCCAATGGTCAAGAAAAATCCGTTTGGTATAGCTCCTTTCGTTTCTCTTCTACAGTGCGGTTCGGTTATGATCAGAGATGAGACGGAGCCCCTTATTTATTGCCCGGTAGGATCGCTGGCGTCAAAAAATAATCAGAAAAAAACAGCAGATTGTTCAGATTTAATGTTAATAAAAATAAAAGATGTTTTAATAAATATATAAAAAGTTCTTACCTCTGGTGTCATGACCTCTGAAACGAAGGATGTTCTTTTTAAACTTGATCGGTCATATTTTAGGACTGCAAAAGTCTTCTCAATGATGGCTTCAGTCTAAAAAAAATATGAAATAAGCACAATATTCAGTAATTAAATTGCTGGAGCTCTTAAAAAAAGGTAAGCTCTACTAAAATGACAAAATAGTGTATTATAATAGCGTATAATAAGAGTATTTAATTAGCTCACTATTTTACACCTTGGTCCATGAACATGTTCCTGGTTTAAAACATGGACCTTCAAGTGTTTTAAAGGGCTTGTTGATAAAGTAGGTGTACTTGTAGCCGGGTAAACTATGTGCAAGACAGGTATCCAAAGTATCCAAGACCAGGACAAAGAAAAACAATATGTCAGGCTAATATCTAAACATGTCTTTGGACTTTACCCATGTTTTAATACAAATATTTACCTGGTTTTCTTCAAAGACAGAAATGTTTCCATCTCTGAGCCTTTTCATTTTCAGGTCAAAAGTGGGGTTTTCAAGCAGGAACATTCTATTGGACCTCAATCTTCTGGACTGCAGGTCTTTTTCTAGTGTCTGCAAACAGAAAAAAACATAATTTTATTAGTGAATTTGTGAAGTGTAATGATGCTTATTGATGTAAATACACCGCACAACATAACATTAGACTTCTTTTCCTGCTGATTATTGGGTGGTATTCCAGATTTTAAATTTTAGTTCAGAAATTGAGTGCTGAAGAAGATTTCCTTTACTGTAACTCACTATTTTTTTAGTCAGTGTAAGACTGTTTTTCTATTGTGGTTTAATATAAATTACCATTGGTGTTACCATGTTTGCCATTAATTAATGAATCTATGGCAGCCCATAGCAGTATTATTTGACCTATTCAATGTTTGGTGAGTGTGACATATTTCTTTGACATTACAGGTACTCAAGAGTATTTGATGCTGCGCTACTGATCACATTAAGTACTTTCATTTATTTTAGTAAGTACATTTATTGAATCATAACAGTCAAGTTTGCAATTATGTTTTCTTGTCAGATATGTGCATATCAGTGTAACTGCTCAGTTGCCTATGTGAGACACGTGAAAATTCACAGAAATATGCACAATTTAAAACTGCAGTGTTGTATCCCTAATTGCAAAAGGACCTTTCGAAAATGTCACCCAGCTTCTGATGGCTCATTTCTCAGAGAACACCACAGGACTAGTTCTTCATGCAGATCTAAGTTTCCATTGAAAAAATACACTCTACACATGTGTGTGTTGTGTGTGTGTATGTATGTCATGTGTCAATTTATCAAGGGTTCACACACAAGGTTGTAATTTGCTGTATTTCAAAAGAATTTGACAGGAATTTTTTTGTCATGTTTCAGGTGGAACAGCAGGACACTGTATTCAGCGCTGGATGGTCAGCCTTGAGGGCCATGTAATATGTGAGGGGATGCAACCCACCTTCTTGACAGGGCTTGCTGCCTTATTTTCTATCTTCTACATCTTCAATCTCGAATACCAAGAAGAGGCCTCATGCACTCTTGAATTCATCCAAAGGTTAGGTATTTTCACTAAAACATGTGTTTCTTATCTCTTTAATGGTATACTATTGTGAACAAAACATTTTCTGCTTTTTGTTGTGTTGTTAATGTAAGTGAGTTACACAAATTGAGTTTTACACTGTCTGAAGAGACACTATTATTTTTCAGGCGCTTCATTGGTATAAACCCTGAGTGAGGCACCAAGGCTGGACGGGGCAAAGACTTGTCCAAAAAAACTGGCAAAGCCACCAGCAAAAAGATGACAACAGTCAACCCACATGTATCCACTCTGCTGAGAAGACTGATGGACTTTCACTGGGACTTCATTTAAAATGGTGAGATTATTCAGTCCCATTGCACACACACACACACACACACACACACACACACACACACACACACACACACAAAGACACCAGCTTGTCTCATTGCTTTAATTCTTTTTCCCTCACAACTTTTCTCTCTCTCTCTTACAGGGTAGAAAGTCTGAATTGCTGTTATTCACGCACCTCACCTGGTTCCTCAACACAAGCTCCATAACAAAGCCCAGCAGCGTCTCTACTTCCTGTAGACTGAGGAAAGCACACCTTCCACCTCCCATCCTCACCATGTTCTACAGAGGGACTGTAGAGAGCATCCTGAGCGCCTGCATTACCGTCTGGTTCAGGAGCTGCAACATCTCGGAGCCCAAGACCCTACAGCGGATAGTGAGGATAGCCGAGAAGATCATTGGTGTCTCTCTCCCCTCCATCAGTGACATCTACACCACACGCTGCATCCGCAAAGTCACCAGCATTGTGGAAGACCCAACCCACCCATCACACGGTCTCTTCACTCTGATGCCGTCCGGCAAAAGATACAGGAGCATCCGAGCCTCCACCTCCAGACTCTGTAATAGCTTTGTTCACCAGGCAGTCAGGCTCCTCAACTCCCAGACACAGAACTGACACACACCAACACTGATCTGACCCCACACACGCACAAAAAGACTGCACTGAACCCCCCACCAGAAATAGTTGCTGCTCTCCCACAGGACCTATTAACTACCTCAGAACCACTGTGTTCATGTATGTTCCATATGATACAGTATATCACTCATCTCAGACACCACTTAGACCACATTGCACTGTACCAGCTCTTTACACCATCATGTCTCAATTGTCTCTGGCCTGTTGTATTTATTGTAATGTTTTGCTGTGAGATTGCCCTATGCTGCACATTTTGCACAGTCTTGAACTGCTACCCTGCCGCACTTTATGTTGTCTGTTGTACTGTCAATTTGTGTTACACCATGGTTGCGGAGGAACGAAATTTCGTCACACTGTGTACCTGCACTCTGATGTAATGACAATAAAAAGCCACTTGACTTGAAGTTTGTCTGGATTGTTCCTGTTGTTTCATTATCGGAACTGTTATGTTGTGACTAGTTTCATGTCAACATTTCCAAGTCTGAATGCCTTGTTCTTTTATTGCACTATTTTCAGTCAAAGGGTTGTGTTGTTTTTTTGTTTGTTTTTTTTTTTTTACAAAGAAGGCACTATTTGAATGTAGAGAATTTAAATTATGTTAAAATAAAAGGCAAAGTGCATTAAGAAGCTGTGTTTTTTTCACATTGCAATTACATACTGCTAAATTCACAAATCACATTCTGTTGTAGTTTGTAGATTTTGTTGTAGTTTTGTAGAGTACTACTATTATTATCATAACTATAATTATAAATGTCAGTTATGGAAGCAGTGGTGTATTATTATTATGGTTACTATTAATACTTTTACTACTATTATTGTCACGGTGAGGCGGCCCTCTACCGGCCGCCTCTGTCCACAGCGGCTGTTGTTGTTGCTGTTGTTTGGTGACGTCATGTGCGTCCCTCAGGTGGGCAGAGCCCGTGATCCGTCTCACCTGAGGGTCGTTTGTTTGCCTATATATGTCTTGTCTTTGTACCAGATGACCGCTGGTCATTATATCCTTAATTTGGGGATATTGCACGGGTTTTAGGTTTGCACACTTTCTATTAAACCATCCTTTTTCCCTGAGACTTGGTGTGATCGCTTCCTTTTAGTTGCTCACCCCCGCCCGTCACAGAATGACCAGCCACCCTTCGGAAGCCGCCGAGTCTCTTTTTCTTTCTCCTTCGTTCGTGGTCATGTCTCGTGGTAAGTGTTTGTCTGCGTGGTGTTTTGTGAAGAGTTCCGCCTTGCTTTTGTGTTGTGTTTGTGGCACGGCGTGGACCAGGGCTGTCTGCCCTGGGAAAACTCTTCCTGTCTGTTGTTTGTTAGTTTGTTTGAAGAGCTCCGCCGTGTCTGTGTTTGTGGCACGGCGAGGACCAGGGCGTCTTCCCTGGAAAGGCTCTTCATGTTTTGTGTTGGTTAAAACGTGTGTTCATGTCGACGAATGTGTGGATCAGTGTGCGTGCTCGTTATGTTTAATGTTACATGTTTTGTGTGTGACGCGGTCGCCGCTCGTCACTGTCGCCTCGCTCCCCGTGTGTCTTGTGTTAAATGTGGGGAGCGACTGCGACTCTGGTTTTAGGTTTGCACACTTTCTATTAAACCATCAGTTTTCCCTGAGACTTGGCGAGATCGCTTCCTTTTAGTTGCTCACCCCCGCCCGTCACAATTATTATCATAACTATTATTATAAACTGTTATGGAAGCAGTGGTGGATAATGTAATTGTAATGACAATATAGCCATTATTTTACTTTATTATTATTCTACTTTACAATGTTATTTTATTATATTTTACCATTGTATGTACCTTATGCTTTGGCAATACAAATGTACATATTTGTCATGCCAATAAAGCGCCATTGAATTGGATTGAATTGGATTAGAATGTGGAACATAACACTTCTTACACTGCCCTGATGTCATAATAATGACACATATGAGGATCATTCCATGTACACTATAATTTCAGATCAGATTGTGTAGTGTGACGCAACTGACCATGTTTGCCAAAATGAAGTGTCTCTGGTGTTGGTGTGCAGGGGGAATCCAGGACGAGTCAACAGACACAGACATGAACAAGGAGTCCAGAAGAGAAATCAAACTAAAAGCTAAAAGAAAAGCAAAAGAGGAGACAGAAAACATCATTCCCTTGAGTGAGTGAATGAGTACAATGTTTACAACTTATTTTGTGGCATGTATAGGGACTTATTTAAGGTATTTTTCTTTGAACACAGTTCAGTAAAGCTCAGTATCAGTAAGGTTCATGTAAATGGTTTATTCACTGTGTATCTTTATGCTTGTAGCAGTACTGAAAGTCTTTCCCTTTAGAAAATCATTAATAAATTGCAATAATTAGAATTCACAGGAAACAAACACAGTTACATGTTACTCCTAGGTAGCGTTAAGTAACTTTGGAGTTCATTATTATGGGTCAGGGGCTGTACTGTGATACTGATCACATCACCCTGGTAAAACCTCTATTAATGTCAATACCAGAAAAACAAGCATCAACACAGCTCAACTGAAAAACATTCATCTGACATTCTCATGTAAAATTGATTAGTGTATGTTGAAGAAATTTTTTTTTGTTGTTGCAGAAGCTCCTGTGACCGATGATCTGGATAAGATGATCGATGATCTCTTCCACTTTCTCCAGGACTATTCTTCTGACCTTCCACCTCTAGGTGATCAAGAGACATTCATACAAAATCCCATACTGAAAACACATTTGCTAATTTACTGACATCAACTTGTTCAATACTTATTAATATCAATACCATAGAAGTTTACATTAACACATCAGCATCAGTACGATTCATGTAAATGGTTTATTCACTGTGTATCTTTATGCTTGTAGCAGTACTGGAAGTCTTTTCCTTTTGAAAATCATTAATAAATTGCAATAATCAGAATTCACAGGAAACAAACACAGTTACTCCTAGGTAGCGTTACGTAACTTTGGAGTTTATTGCTAGAGCCATTAAGTGAAAAATAAGAGAAAAAGAAACAGAAAATAGGTCTGTTCTATAGGATTTCTCTTTTCTTTCTATTTTTGTTGTTATTTTTGTCTGTTTTGTTCTTGTCTTTGTTCTTTTTTGTATTTCTCTGTAAAGCATCCTTGGGTACTTTGAAAGGCGCTATATAAGTGGAAATTATTATTATTATTATTATTATTATTATGGGTCAGGGGCTGTACTGTGATACTGATCACATCACCCTGGTAAAACCCCTATTAATGTCAATACCAGAAAAACAAGCATAAAAACAGCTCAAATTAAAAACATTCATCTGACATTCTCATGTAAAATTAGAGTATGTTGAAAAAAAAAATTTTGTTGTTGCAGAAACACCTGTTCTGGACTTTTCTTCTCATCTTCCACCTCTAGGTGATCAAGAAACATTCATACAAAAAACACATTTGCTAATTTACTGAAGTTTACATTAACACAGATCAGCTGAAAAATATTCACCTGTTATTACCACACAATATTTAATAAGGGCTTCTTGAAAAAAATTTTTTTGCAGAAGGAACTATGAAATATGTGTTCTCGACATCTGTCAGGAACCCTCACAGGCTCCCTTGGACAAGACTGAGGTCTCTTGCACCCTGCATGTAGGTGACCAAGAGACATTCATACAGAATCCTATGCTGATTACACGTTTGCTAATTTACTGACATCAACCTGTTCAATAGCTAGTAATATAAATAAGAGAGACTCTTACATTTACAGAAATCAGCTGAAAAATATTAACCTGTTATTACCATTTAATATTTAATAAGGGCGTGTTGAAAAAAAATCTTTTTTTTTGCAGAAGGAACTTTGAAAGGAACTCTCAACGAGTCCTGTCAGGAGATCTTGCAACTCACCTCTAGCCTGTTCCTGTGTCTTCATGTTGTTGTTGTTGTTGTGGTGTTTGTCCCTCAGGTGGGCGGAGCCCGCGATCCGTCTCACAGTCTTGTTGTTGTTGTTGTTGTGGTGTTTGTCCCTCAAGTTGGCGGAGCCCGTGATCCGTCTCACAGTCGTGTTTTTGTTGTTGTTGTGGTGTTTGTCCCTCAGGTGGGCGGAGCCCGCGATCCGTCTCACCTGAGGGTCGTTTGTTTGTCTATGTATGTCTTGTCTTTGTACCAGTTGACCGCTGGTTATTATACCCTTAATTTTGAACAAGTCACGGGTTTTTGGTTTACGCACTTATTCTATTAAACCATACATTTTCCCTAAGACTTGGCGTGATCGTTTCCTTTTTGTTTCACTCACCCTGCCCGTCACACATGCAAGTCTGTCAACATCGACTTTTCATCATCAGTTTAGGCTCCCATAATCCCTCATGTTCTGTTTTTACAATATAAAATATACAAATATATGCCTGTTCAGTTGTCTAGTCCGTGGGGTTAGTGTTGAAAACACAGCTTGTGGTCTTAGCAGCCTAGGAGGAGGCCGACAGAGTCCGGCTCTCTCAGAGCACTGTGAGGTTGTGGCAGGTCTTGGACTTTTGTCGGAAGGCCATCTTCTTGTTCTTCCGGGCAACCATGTGGCCCAGGAAGCATTTGGCCTTTTTGCTGACTGCCCTCTGTGTGGGGTGGGGGGTAACAAAAAGTGAACAGGAGGGGGAGAAGGTGGGGTGGACACATGAGAATCACAAGTGCAGGTTAAAGATACAGGGTTCCCACACCTTGGTTAACATAAAATTCAAGGACCTTTCAATGACTTTCCAGGACCAACTTCCTCAAATTCAAGGACTGCACCTGCCAGCATTTACCTACTCTTACCCCTGAATATGTTATCAAAAAACGATGTTAATACAACGCAAATTCAAAAGACTGAATGTCATTTCAAGCCATGCATCCTGAAATTTTTTGTGCATGACATTAAGCGCTGATTCTACGAAAACGTCACTCACACTCAACATGACTGGCAAGTTAGCGATGCACATCTGAGATGACGACATTCACGTAAAATGGCTATAGTTGTTGAAGGATCAACAACTACCTACAGGAAACACTTGCTTTCGGTGCTGAACAAACAAACAAATTTCTCTACAGGAGAATGACCAAACTTTGCCAAGTAAAAGTCAGCATAAGCCCTGTAGAATCAATGTAATTTTAAATGAACTTGTGCTGGCAAAATAATGACATGTTGACAGTAGACAAATAATAATAATAATAACAATAATACACATATGCATATACACATACAGTACATACATAAAACAGAGGAGCAAAGCCATATAATGAGATCAAGGACCGTCAAGGACGGCTGTCTTTTATGCCTGTTTTCAAAAACTTTCCAGGGCCTTGAACTTATTTTTTCAGATTCACAAACTTTCAAGGATTTCAAGGACCCGTGGGAACCCTGGTTCATGGTCAGCCACTGGTCAGTGTTCATTCACACCGTCCCCTCAAAAGCCCTCAATGTCTAAAATACAGTAAATAGTACAGGAAGAGGTGCCTTACACAATCACCAACTATAACAGCCTAAAATGTGGTTAGAAATGAGGGGGAGAGACAAGTAATTTTTTTTTTACCTTATTTTCAGTAGTTTTTAGCACTTTGAGTTGCATGTATGTATGAAAGGTGCTATACAAATAAAGATTATTATTACAGTGGTACCTCGAGATACGAGCTGCTCTATATACGAGCAATCCAAGATACGAGCACCGAGACGAGCAAAATTTCTGTTCGACACCCGAGTGCACGCTCGAGATACGAGCATGAACCACTAGGTGGCAGTACAGTACTATATGGAAAAAAAGAAATAATTAATCAGCTCAAAGACACACTCAAACGCTTTTCTTTTTCACCC
Organism: Brachyhypopomus gauderio; assembly: GCF_052324685.1. NCBI lineage: Eukaryota > Metazoa > Chordata > Actinopteri > Gymnotiformes > Hypopomidae > Brachyhypopomus > Brachyhypopomus gauderio. The sequence continues at coordinate 98,071 of NW_027507026.1, read as the reverse complement.
TCCCCCACAACCTTAGGTTTAAAAACACAAACATACCTGTATGTGCGGAGATGACGTCATTTAGCGCGTTCTAGCAGCCAATAGCGTTTTTTAAATTTTAAACACATCCAGCAGAACAATGAACTGATGGTTCACACCATCACCCCCCCCTCACCCGTCTACCTATAAGTGGCTGCATGTACATAACAAAGGGTGGCCTAATGGAATGCAAATATCCCCAGAACTGCCCCCTGGTGGAGACCAGGTGGAAAAAGTGTGGAATGAAAATGCTGGGACTCCTAGTGTTAAAACTACATTCCCAGAGATTGATGCTATGGCTTTGAAATTGGTACCAAACGATAGGTAATAACATTTTCATTTATCTGGTATAAAACACATAGACACTATGTACATTTCAACTATATTTAATGCAAAAACATACATATTTTTGATGCTTGGAAAGGATGACATCGTATGATACATGACCAGTGTTGGGAACGTTACTTTAAAAAAGTAATTAGTTATAGTTACTCACTACTTGTTCAAAAACGTAACTGAGTTAGTAACTGAATTACTCTATAATACAAGTAACTCGTTACCAGGGAAAGTAACTATTTGCATTACAGTAAAAAAAAAGTTATATGCCAATGAATAAGGATTTTTTGAAAAAGCAGTTTTCACAGTCAGTTGAAATGAGTATTTATTGCACATCAACAGACCAGTGCAGGATAAAATCCTTTAAAATCCCAAATCTTTGTAAATAATAATAATAATAAAAAGCAAAAGTAAACAGTTACACTATATAAAGTGCATTTAAATCAAATATCAAATATATTTGTATAGCGCTTTTCACAACATATGTTGTCACAAAGCGCTTTACAGTATTTACAAAGTTAACAATACTATGGGTCCAAATCCCTTATGAGCAAGCCAAAGGCGACAGTGGCAAGGAAAAACTCCCTAGATGGTGGGGAATAGGAAGAAACCTTGGGAGGACCAAGACTCAAAAGGGAACCCATCCTCCATTGGGCGGCCCGTTAACACACAAATTACACAAAAACAAATTATACAGACTAATACACAAGTTACAAATAAATCACACAATCAGGCTAAGTATAAGGTAACTAGAATGAAAGTTCTGGGTGCTGATATTGTCAATGTAAATGTCTTATGATGAACGCCAGGTTTTCATTCCATGTCGGAGCGATGATACTGGAATTGTAGGCTCCAACTGCAGTGTTACTCCCCAAGTGAACCTCGGAGAAGAAAGATATGTGATGTGGTAAATATGTAACAGATTATTCAAAGGCCAAACTACATCTATTTACATATTTACATTGACATCTATCAAATTAAATTAAATTCTCTCAACCTGAAACAACTGGATTGTTCAGAACAGAAGTAAACTTAAGAATAAAACCTCTATTCTTAAATAAATCAAATACCCAGTCTGGTAGACATTCAGGAACTTCAAGTATTTTCTTAAATAATGTTTATATCGCCACCTTGAAAATGATAATTTTTCTTCGGCTTGCTTCTGACTCGCTATTTCTGTCTCTTCTCCGTTTTTGTCGTGTCACTGGTGTGCTTTGGCGCGCGTGTAAAAACACTGGCTCGGATTGGCTACCATAACGCTGCCTTAGCCTTGTTAAGTTAAACAGGTGTTACACCGAGGACTGTGACCTATCGAGATCTGTTACTCCTCACTAGCCTGGGCAGTGGTCCGCTCGCATTACTGTTAGTATATCAATATATAGTAACGCACCGCTTTTAATGACCAGTAACGTCAACGGCGTTGTAACGACAGGAAAAGTAATTAATTATATTATCCCGTTACTGACAAAATGACGCCGTTATCGCAACACTGTACATGACTATCTCAAAAATGTTACTCTATTGTACATATATCACAATGATCACACATTACATTGAGAAATAGGTTTGAACCAACTAAGCTTTATATCTTAATTTAAGATTGTGAACTGCTGAGATCGTGGCATCTGTAAGACATCTGCACAGCGGGAAAGTGGTCAGCGATACAAGTGAACAGGACGAACCAACAGAGAAGAGAAGAAAGGTGGAAAAATCTCCTGCCACAAGGTGTTCCGGTCATGTGTATCTCATTGGGCAGCCCAGCTCCAGCATCAGTGGCTGTCAACTTCCTACTAATCGCCAGGTGTATCGCCATTCTGGAGTATGGCAAGGATTAAAACACTTACTAGACCAAATGCAGTCAATCACTCATTGCAGTTCCTTTCTCTTCCTCTGTTGTGTTGTCTCTTCTCTTGTTTTTGACTATTTTCCTGTATTTCTCATGGAGGATCATGAAGTGATTGACTGCATTTGGTCTAGTGTTTTAATCCTTGCCATACTCCAGAATGGCAAAACAACATCCAGTGTATCATGGGCTAGAGAACTATTGTCACTGTACAAGCCAACCTAGAAAATCCTGAAGCTACTGGATTACTGAAGGTTTGCCTACCGCTTCAGACTCTGTGTCCCAGCGACAACAGAGGTCTACGAATGGCTGCTTTTGAACCGTCCCTTCACCAGTCGGTGTCTGTGACATGGCGGGCAGAAAGCCCCGCCTTTGTCGCTCTCTGGCAGTTTGTCCCGGAGAGCAACGATGCCGTCCACCCTCTGCTATGTCACAAAAGCCTGGTGACGCAGCTCCACCGGACCGTCAGCCACGTCGACCACGCGATGATGGCCTTGAACGCTGTCGGGTCCCAGACTCTCCTGGGAATTAAAGAAAGAGAAATACAGATATTTCTGTATCCTAATCGTCAGGACATCACCCCTCCTTCCCCTCTGTCTTGCCAGCAATCAGCAGGACCAAACATCACCCTTTATTATGTTAATTAACAGAGCAAGAATGAGGCAGCAGCTCTGTGGTGCACCCAGAAAGTCTAATACTACCGCTACTAATATCCTCTGTAAATATATAGCACATGTATTTGTTTGATACTCTCATTGGCTTTATTGGGTATTTTCTGTCTAGAATAGATTCAAACAATTTTTTCCCCAATTATTTAGCAGATAGATAGATAGATAGATAGATAGATAGATAAATAGATAGATAGATAGATAGATAGATAGATAGATAGATAGATAGATAGATAGATAGATAGATAGAGAGACAGAGAGAGACAGAGAGAGTACTTGGTGAAGCCAATTAGCACCGCCATGATAATGCTAATTTCCGGTACCATTAGTATGGGATTTCCAATATAACATTAGCATGGAGCTAATTGTCGGCCGAGAGTGAAGTCAAATCTTTGATATATTATAATTTCTTTCATTTGATTATTAATGAAACTAATGGTATAAATAAAAAAGCGACCTTATTGATAGATGTTGTACTTGGTGTTTTAGAAAGCCAATTAGCACCGCCATGATAATGCTAATTTCCGGTAGCATTGGTATGGGATTTCCAATATAACATTAGCATGGAGCTAATTGTCGGCCGAGAGTGAAGTCAAATGTTTGATATATTATCATTTCCTTCATTTGATTATTAATGAAACGAATAGTATATTTTTTATTAAATTGAATTATCAATGTATCTTTACCTTATAAAGGATTAAATGTCCACCCCAAGAGGATTTGATGTCTTCAAATGTATTTTTTGTTTTAAGCATAATTGGTTGTCCTGTAGGTCAGTGGATAAGGTGTTGGGCGACAGGCCACTCAGTGCAGGGTTCAAACCCCACTGTGACCTCCTGATCCTGGCTAATAGCCGGTATGCATCGGTTGAGGGGGGACTGGCCCGAACCAAGCCAACGCTACAGGAAAACCTTTTCTTCATTACTACTAATGCTTTACATTAGACAAACAGCCTGCTCGCTCTTTGCTGTTTTAGAAAGCCAATTAGCACCGCCATGATAATGCTAATTTCCGATAGCATTCCTATGGGATTTCCAATATAACGTTAGCATCCAGCTAATTGTCGGCTGAGAGTGAAGTCAAATCTTTCATATATTATCATTTCCTTCATTTGATTATTAATATAAACTAATAGTATATTTTTTATTCAATTGAATTATCAATGTATCTTTACCCTATAAAGGATTAAATGTCCGCCCCAAGAGGATTTGATCATTTTTTATTATTATCAAACAGTGCTCCTTCACTACAAGTACAACTATACACACATAATAAACATATAACAACATATTTAAAACTTGTAAATCCTGTAAAGCTGCTTTGTGACAACATGTGTTGTGGAAAACCAAAATATATTTCATTGGATTTGATTTGATATTTACATTTTTTTTATTATGTACAACTATTTACTACAGGGCAGGTGGGGCGTTTGGCTCACTAGACCTGTTCAAAAAACTACTTTTTCATTAACACTAATCTTTGGAGGACAACTTTTATTTTTATGTAAGAATCAAAAGAAAACAATTCTGTAAAATACAGTACAGTAGTAATAAAAATAATTGGGGTTAGGTGGGCCATACAGCGAAAAGAGGAGGCGAGAAAAGAGGGTCAGTGTTCAGTGTTCCATCAGGGTTCCCACACCTTGGTTAACATAAAATTCAAGGACCTTTCAATGACTTTCCAGGACCAACTTCCTCAAATTCAAGGACTGCACCTGCCAGCATTTACCTACTCTTACCCCTGAATATGTTATCAAAAAACGATGTTAATACAACGCAAATTCAAAAGACTGAATGTCATTTCAAGCCATGCATCCTGAAATTTTTTGTGCATGACATTAAGCGCTGATTCTACGAAAACTTCACTCACACTCAACATGACTGGCAAGTTAGCGATGCACATCTGAGATGACGACATTCACGTAAAATGGCTATAGTTGTTGAAGGATCAACAACTACCTACAGGAAACACTTGCTTTCGGTGCTGAACAAACAAACAAATTTCTCTACAGGAGAATGACCAAACTTTGCCAAGTAAAAGTCAGCATAAGCCCTGTGCAAAATAATGACATGTTGACAGTAGACAAATAATAATAATAATAACAATAATACACATATGCATATACACATACAGTACATACATAAAACAGAGGAGCAAAGCCATATAATGAGATCAAGGACCGTCAAGGACGGCTGTCTTTTATGCCTGTTTTCAAAAACTTTCCAGGGCCTTGAACTTATTTTTTCAGATTCACAAACTTTCAAGGACTTCAAGGACCCGTGGGAACCCTGAAGGTAGCTCTGCGGGACTTGAGGGACTTTGGTTTGTCATCAGGGGCTAATCTCCGGGAAGAAGCAGTGGCCGTGTTTATTTTGCCGAGTCTACCATGCATCAGTCAGCTAGCGGCGGCTAAACGCTTGCAGCTTTCACCTCAGCTGCCTAGGGAGGGGGGGACATGGGGGCCTATCTTCTCAATCACATGGTTTAAGGAGCGAGCCCCCTGGAAAAGATGATGCGCAACTAACCGTCTACTGACAATTCTCTGGAGCGCCCCAGGTCACTCTTGTTTCCCACCAGGATGACGGGGATGTTTTCCGACTGGTGCGCCCAGCGAAGCTGTATGCGCAGCTCCGAAGCCTTCTCAAAGCTGGACTTGTCCGTCACCGAGTTTACAATGATGTAGGCGTCGCCCATCCACATGCACTGATCCTTCAGCCACTGGCTGTTATCCTGTGGAATGGCACCCGGTTAATACAAAAGGCGCAGAACGCTCTGTGGCGTATCACCAATCCTGTGGTTTTAGGTGGTTGTTATCAGCGAGTGACTCGCTCACCTGTTCCCATATGTCCTACAAAAGCAGATTTGTCTCTTCTTCGTTGACGATGATTGACCTATCATATGTGTTTCCTGATGGGAAGAAGGAAGTAAGAAATAAGAACATTTATTCTGAAGTACTCAGCATCTCTTATCACAGTACCAGAGTCACCTATCCCAGTATCTAGACAGTAGGATTTTGACAAATCATCCATCAATCTGAGCCCTGACCGTGGAGTTTTCCTTTAGAGCCAGTGTATTAATCTTTTACACCCACTCTGCCTGGTGTTTGACTACAACTACCTAAGCTCTATTTGAGTAATGGGTGCAGCTGTGGCTGGCTGGAAATAGCAGAAATCAATACACCTTTACCTGCTCTCCCATATGACCCATTACACTGTCTGTTAGTCAGACCAGATTGTGAGGTCCTTGAATTAGCTTAATCCCATGTCCTTGGAACATGTTCTACTAAAAAGCAAGCATTATCTCGCAACAACAAAAGTGCCCACATTGGCACCAAGACTTTACCTGTCTCCTCTGAGTCGTGACTGTCCTCAACTCCACCAAATATCCTCGCCAGACTCGACTTCCCTACGTTGAGCTCGCCAAGAAGCACAACCTTGTAGGTGTGTCCATGGGAGTCGCTCCCGGAGGAGATGACAGAGTCGGATGAATCAGACACGCAGCTGTCACGGTGCTGCTCCCCGGGACCGTAGGAGGTGCAGCGCGTGAGTGTGGAGAGCTCGGCGCTCTGCACTGAGGGCATGGTGGAGCAGAACTCGCGGTGGTCCACTGGTATGCTCCTCCGGTGTAAACTCTGCAGGTTGAAGGGAGGAAAGGGTATACTTCCTCTCCTTTTATCCATGTTCCGCAACTTGTCTCCTTTGTTCAAAGTCATGATTATAATATAAGCAGTTTGTTAATATTGTTTGTCCCACTAAGTAGACAGCCCATATTAGCCTACATTAAATACACTTATTTATTGTTTCTGTTCTGACATATCCCAGCTGCCAATATCTATAAACATAGCAGTTTTTTACAGATAAACATGCCAAACCTGCCTATTTAAAATATATAAACTTAGATGTATATTTGTCCAATGTCTTCTTTCCAACGTCTGAACTCCAATGGTCAAGAAAAATCCGTTTGGTATAGCTCCTTTCGTTTCTCTTCTACAGTGCGGTTCGGTTATGATCAGAGATGAGACGGAGCCCCTTATTTATTGCCCGGTAGGATCGCTGGCGTCAAAAAATAATCAGAAAAAAACAGCAGATTGTTCAGATTTAATGTTAATAAAAATAAAAGATGTTTTAATAAATATATAAAAAGTTCTTACCTCTGGTGTCATGACCTCTGAAACGAAGGATGTTCTTTTTAAACTTGATCGGTCATATTTTAGGACTGCAAAAGTCTTCTCAATGATGGCTTCAGTCTAAAAAAAATATGAAATAAGCACAATATTCAGTAATTAAATTGCTGGAGCTCTTAAAAAAAGGTAAGCTCTACTAAAATGACAAAATAGTGTATTATAATAGCGTATAATAAGAGTATTTAATTAGCTCACTATTTTACACCTTGGTCCATGAACATGTTCCTGGTTTAAAACATGGACCTTCAAGTGTTTTAAAGGGCTTGTTGATAAAGTAGGTGTACTTGTAGCCGGGTAAACTATGTGCAAGACAGGTATCCAAAGTATCCAAGACCAGGACAAAGAAAAACAATATGTCAGGCTAATATCTAAACATGTCTTTGGACTTTACCCATGTTTTAATACAAATATTTACCTGGTTTTCTTCAAAGACAGAAATGTTTCCATCTCTGAGCCTTTTCATTTTCAGGTCAAAAGTGGGGTTTTCAAGCAGGAACATTCTATTGGACCTCAATCTTCTGGACTGCAGGTCTTTTTCTAGTGTCTGCAAACAGAAAAAAACATAATTTTATTAGTGAATTTGTGAAGTGTAATGATGCTTATTGATGTAAATACACCGCACAACATAACATTAGACTTCTTTTCCTGCTGATTATTGGGTGGTATTCCAGATTTTAAATTTTAGTTCAGAAATTGAGTGCTGAAGAAGATTTCCTTTACTGTAACTCACTATTTTTTTAGTCAGTGTAAGACTGTTTTTCTATTGTGGTTTAATATAAATTACCATTGGTGTTACCATGTTTGCCATTAATTAATGAATCTATGGCAGCCCATAGCAGTATTATTTGACCTATTCAATGTTTGGTGAGTGTGACATATTTCTTTGACATTACAGGTACTCAAGAGTATTTGATGCTGCGCTACTGATCACATTAAGTACTTTCATTTATTTTAGTAAGTACATTTATTGAATCATAACAGTCAAGTTTGCAATTATGTTTTCTTGTCAGATATGTGCATATCAGTGTAACTGCTCAGTTGCCTATGTGAGACACGTGAAAATTCACAGAAATATGCACAATTTAAAACTGCAGTGTTGTATCCCTAATTGCAAAAGGACCTTTCGAAAATGTCACCCAGCTTCTGATGGCTCATTTCTCAGAGAACACCACAGGACTAGTTCTTCATGCAGATCTAAGTTTCCATTGAAAAAATACACTCTACACATGTGTGTGTTGTGTGTGTGTATGTATGTCATGTGTCAATTTATCAAGGGTTCACACACAAGGTTGTAATTTGCTGTATTTCAAAAGAATTTGACAGGAATTTTTTTGTCATGTTTCAGGTGGAACAGCAGGACACTGTATTCAGCGCTGGATGGTCAGCCTTGAGGGCCATGTAATATGTGAGGGGATGCAACCCACCTTCTTGACAGGGCTTGCTGCCTTATTTTCTATCTTCTACATCTTCAATCTCGAATACCAAGAAGAGGCCTCATGCACTCTTGAATTCATCCAAAGGTTAGGTATTTTCACTAAAACATGTGTTTCTTATCTCTTTAATGGTATACTATTGTGAACAAAACATTTTCTGCTTTTTGTTGTGTTGTTAATGTAAGTGAGTTACACAAATTGAGTTTTACACTGTCTGAAGAGACACTATTATTTTTCAGGCGCTTCATTGGTATAAACCCTGAGTGAGGCACCAAGGCTGGACGGGGCAAAGACTTGTCCAAAAAAACTGGCAAAGCCACCAGCAAAAAGATGACAACAGTCAACCCACATGTATCCACTCTGCTGAGAAGACTGATGGACTTTCACTGGGACTTCATTTAAAATGGTGAGATTATTCAGTCCCATTGCACACACACACACACACACACACACACACACACACACACACACACACACAAAGACACCAGCTTGTCTCATTGCTTTAATTCTTTTTCCCTCACAACTTTTCTCTCTCTCTCTTACAGGGTAGAAAGTCTGAATTGCTGTTATTCACGCACCTCACCTGGTCCCTCAACACAAGCTCCATAACAAAGCCCAGCAGCGTCTCTACTTCCTGTAGACTGAGGAAAGCACACCTTCCACCTCCCATCCTCACCATGTTCTACAGAGGGACTGTAGAGAGCATCCTGAGCGCCTGCATTACCGTCTGGTTCAGGAGCTGCAACATCTCGGAGCCCAAGACCCTACAGCGGATAGTGAGGATAGCCGAGAAGATCATTGGTGTCTCTCTCCCCTCCATCAGTGACATCTACACCACACGCTGCATCCGCAAAGTCACCAGCATTGTGGAAGACCCAACCCACCCATCACACGGTCTCTTCACTCTGATGCCGTCCGGCAAAAGATACAGGAGCATCCGAGCCTCCACCTCCAGACTCTGTAATAGCTTTGTTCACCAGGCAGTCAGGCTCCTCAACTCCCAGACACAGAACTGACACACACCAACACTGATCTGACCCCACACACGCACAAAAAGACTGCACTGAACCCCCCACCAGAAATAGTTGCTGCTCTCCCACAGGACCTATTAACTACCTCAGAACCACTGTGTTCATGTATGTTCCATATGATACAGTATATCACTCATCTCAGACACCACTTAGACCACATTGCACTGTACCAGCTCTTTACACCATCATGTCTCAATTGTCTCTGGCCTGTTGTATTTATTGTAATGTTTTGCTGTGAGATTGCCCTATGCTGCACATTTTGCACAGTCTTGAACTGCTACCCTGCCGCACTTTATGTTGTCTGTTGTACTGTCAATTTGTGTTACACCATGGTTGCGGAGGAACGAAATTTCGTCACACTGTGTACCTGCACTCTGATGTAATGACAATAAAAAGCCACTTGACTTGAAGTTTGTCTGGATTGTTCCTGTTGTTTCATTATCGGAACTGTTATGTTGTGACTAGTTTCATGTCAACATTTCCAAGTCTGAATGCCTTGTTCTTTTATTGCACTATTTTCAGTCAAAGGGTTGTGTTGTTTTTTTGTTTGTTTTTTTTTTTTTACAAAGAAGGCACTATTTGAATGTAGAGAATTTAAATTATGTTAAAATAAAAGGCAAAGTGCATTAAGAAGCTGTGTTTTTTTCACATTGCAATTACATACTGCTAAATTCACAAATCACATTCTGTTGTAGTTTGTAGATTTTGTTGTAGTTTTGTAGAGTACTACTATTATTATCATAACTATAATTATAAATGTCAGTTATGGAAGCAGTGGTGTATTATTATTATGGTTACTATTAATACTTTTACTACTATTATTGTCACGGTGAGGCGGCCCTCTACCGGCCGCCTCTGTCCACAGCGGCTGTTGTTGTTGCTGTTGTTTGGTGACGTCATGTGCGTCCCTCAGGTGGGCAGAGCCCGTGATCCGTCTCACCTGAGGGTCGTTTGTTTGCCTATATATGTCTTGTCTTTGTACCAGATGACCGCTGGTCATTATATCCTTAATTTGGGGATATTGCACGGGTTTTAGGTTTGCACACTTTCTATTAAACCATCCTTTTTCCCTGAGACTTGGTGTGATCGCTTCCTTTTAGTTGCTCACCCCCGCCCGTCACAGAATGACCAGCCACCCTTCGGAAGCCGCCGAGTCTCTTTTTCTTTCTCCTTCGTTCGTGGTCATGTCTCGTGGTAAGTGTTTGTCTGCGTGGTGTTTTGTGAAGAGTTCCGCCTTGCTTTTGTGTTGTGTTTGTGGCACGGCGTGGACCAGGGCTGTCTGCCCTGGGAAAACTCTTCCTGTCTGTTGTTTGTTAGTTTGTTTGAAGAGCTCCGCCGTGTCTGTGTTTGTGGCACGGCGAGGACCAGGGCGTCTTCCCTGGAAAGGCTCTTCATGTTTTGTGTTGGTTAAAACGTGTGTTCATGTCGACGAATGTGTGGATCAGTGTGCGTGCTCGTTATGTTTAATGTTACATGTTTTGTGTGTGACGCGGTCGCCGCTCGTCACTGTCGCCTCGCTCCCCGTGTGTCTTGTGTTAAATGTGGGGAGCGACTGCGACTCTGAGCGGCGCGCGTCACTGTGTGTTTATGTCGAGTGCGCATGTGTAGGTCCCGTCTGTCTGTTTGTGCACCGTTTTTGTTTGCTTGTCTAGTCTTTGCATGTGTGTTGTGTCCTAGCGTGTTGTCAACTGTTTGCGTGTAATTCCACGCATGCTCCTCCCCGTGAATGTGTGTTTGGGGGGGGACCGGCTGTGGTCCCGTGCCATGGGGTGTGGCATGGAGGGCGTCGCTCCTGAGGGAGGCCCTGAATAGGGTAGGGCGCGTTTGTGGTGTGTGTGTGTGTGTGTGTGTGTGTGTGTGTGTGCGCGTGCTGTTCTCTGTGCAGGTGCTTCTCCTTGGCGGTGTTCCTGGACCTTGTGGGGGTCTCCACCTGGCTGGAGCCCTCTTGTGTTGTGGGGTGACCGGAGCCCGGTCATGAAGAGCCCCTCCCTAGAGGGCTGGGGCCCCCGGATGTTTGGGGACCATGGGGCTCCGGTCTGAAAAGCTCCTGCTGAGGAGGGAGATCCTCCCTCCTGCCCGGGGTGACCAGGAGGCCCTTGGGGCTGCTCCCTAGCCCGCTTTGGGGGTGCTCTGGGCCTCGGTCTCTGGCGCTCCTGGGTTGGGTGGAGGAGTCCACCTTGCGAGGAGAGGCCCCGGGAGGGGTTGGCTTCCCAGGAGGCTGGGGTGACCCCTAGCAGAAGGCAGGGGTCAGCTCTGGGAGGAGGTAGGTCCAGGAGGTGAAGTAGCCACGCCTTGGAGAGGTAGCCTGCACACACACACACATACACGAGGGACGAGAGAGGAGCTGTAGCCCCTCGTCCTCACACCTGTGGGGCTCACCGGCTGAAGGCCGGTTAGGGCGTGAGGGCCCTGTGACCGACTGGGGCGTGGTTTTGTGTTAACGGCCCGGTCGGTCCAGGGTCCCGCCCGGGGAGGCGAGCTGAGTAATGAGTGTTTTTGTGTTTCAGCTCCCGGACTCAGGAGGTGTCCATGCCTGTCCCTGCCTTCCTGCCCCTTCGTGTTTTGTGTGCAGCCGCTGTGTGCCACACACCCAGTGGAGGGGAGTGCGGCTTGGTGGGGGGGGTCTGTCACGGTGAGGCGGCCCTCTACCGGCCGCCTCTGTCCACAGCGGCTGTTGTTGTTGTTGTTGTTTGGTGACGTCATGTGCGTCCCTCAGGTATGCAGAGCCCGTGATCCGTCTCACCTGAGGGTCGTTTGTTTGCCTATATATGTCTTGTCTTTGTACCAGTTGACCGCTGCTCATTATATCCTTAATTTGGAGATATTGCACGGGTTTTAGGTTTGCACACTTTCTATTAAACCATCAGTTTTCCCTGAGACTTGGCGTGATCGCTTCCTTTTAGTTGCTCACCCCCGCCCGTCACAATTATTATCATAACTATTATTATAAACTGTTATGGAAGCAGTGGTGGATAATGTAATTGTAATGACAATATAGCCATTATTTTACTTTATTATTATTCTACTTTACAATGTTATTTTATTATATTTTACCATTGTATGTACCTTATGCTTTGGCAATACAAATGTACATATTTGTCATGCCAATAAAGCGCCATTGAATTGGATTGAATTGGATTAGAATGTGGAACATAACACTTCTTACACTGCCCTGATGTCATAATAATGACACATATGAGGATCATTCCATGTACACTATAATTTCAGATCAGATTGTGTAGTGTGACGCAACTGACCATGTTTGCCAAAATGAAGTGTCTCTGGTGTTGGTGTGCAGGGGGAATCCAGGACGAGTCAACAGACACAGACATGAACAAGGAGTCCAGAAGAGAAATCAAACTAAAAGCTAAAAGAAAAGCAAAAGAGGAGACAGAAAACATCATTCCCTTGAGTGAGTGAATGAGTACAATGTTAACAACTTATTTTGTGGCATGTATAGGGACTTATTTAAGGTATTTTTCTTTGAACACAGTTCAGTAAAGCTCAGTATCAGTAAGGTTCATGTAAATGGTTTATTCACTGTGTATCTTTATGCTTGTAGCAGTACTGAAAGTCTTTCCCTTTAGAAAATCATTAATAAATTGCAATAATTAGAATTCACAGGAAACAAACACAGTTACATGTTACTCCTAGGTAGCGTTAAGTAACTTTGGAGTTCATTATTATGGGTCAGGGGCTGTACTGTGATACTGATCACATCACCCTGGTAAAACCTCTATTAATGTCAATACCAGAAAAACAAGCATCAACACAGCTCAACTGAAAAACATTCATCTGACATTCTCATGTAAAATTGATTAGTGTATGTTGAAGAAATTTTTTTTTGTTGTTGCAGAAGCTCCTGTGACCGATGATCTGGATAAGATGATCGATGATCTCTTCCACTTTCTCCAGGACTATTCTTCTGACCTTCCACCTCTAGGTGATCAAGAGACATTCATACAAAATCCCATACTGAAAACACATTTGCTAATTTACTGACATCAACTTGTTCAATACTTATTAATATCAATACCATAGAAGTTTACATTAACACATCAGCATCAGTACGATTCATGTAAATGGTTTATTCACTGTGTATCTTTATGCTTGTAGCAGTACTGGAAGTCTTTTCCTTTTGAAAATCATTAATAAATTGCAATAATCAGAATTCACAGGAAACAAACACAGTTACTCCTAGGTAGCGTTAAGTAACTTTGGAGTTTATTGCTAGAGCCATTAAGTGAAAAATAAGAGAAAAAGAAACAGAAAATAGGTCTGTTCTATAGGATTTCTCTTTTCTTTCTATTTTTGTTGTTATTTTTGTCTGTTTTGTTCTTGTCTTTGTTCTTTTTTGTATTTCTCTGTAAAGCATCCTTGGGTACTTTGAAAGGCGCTATATAAGTGGAAATTATTATTATTATTATTATTATTATTATTATGGGTCAGGGGCTGTACTGTGATACTGATCACATCACCCTGGTAAAACCCCTATTAATGTCAATACCAGAAAAACAAGCATAAAAACAGCTCAAATTAAAAACATTCATCTGACATTCTCATGTAAAATTAGAGTATGTTGAAAAAAAAAATTTTGTTGTTGCAGAAACACCTGTTCTGGACTTTTCTTCTCATCTTCCACCTCTAGGTGATCAAGAAACATTCATACAAAAAACACATTTGCTAATTTACTGAAGTTTACATTAACACAGATCAGCTGAAAAATATTCACCTGTTATTACCACACAATATTTAATAAGGGCTTCTTGAAAAAAATTGTTTTGCAGAAGGAACTATGAAATATGTGTTCTCGACATCTGTCAGGAACCCTCACAGGCTCCCTTGGACAAGACTGAGGTCTCTTGCACCCTGCATGTAGGTGACCAAGAGACATTCATACAGAATCCTATGCTGATTACACGTTTGCTAATTTACTGACATCAACCTGTTCAATAGCTAGTAATATAAATAAGAGAGACTCTTACATTTACAGAAATCAGCTGAAAAATATTAACCTGTTATTACCATTTAATATTTAATAAGGGCGTGTTGAAAAAAAATCTTTTTTTTTGCAGAAGGAACTTTGAAAGGAACTCTCAACGAGTCCTGTCAGGAGATCTTGCAACTCACCTCTAGCCTGTTCCTGTGTCTTCATGTTGTTGTTGTTGTTGTGGTGTTTGTCCCTCAGGTGGGCGGAGCCCGCGATCCGTCTCACAGTCTTGTTGTTGTTGTTGTTGTGGTGTTTGTCCCTCAAGTTGGCGGAGCCCGTGATCCGTCTCACAGTCGTGTTTTTGTTGTTGTTGTGGTGTTTGTCCCTCAGGTGGGCGGAGCCCGCGATCCGTCTCACAGTCGTGTTTTTGTTGTTGTTGTGGTGTTTGTCCCTCAGGTGGGCGGAGCCCGCGATCCGTCTCACCTGAGGGTCGTTTGTTTGTCTATGTATGTCTTGTCTTTGTACCAGTTGACCGCTGGTTATTATACCCTTAATTTTGAACAAGTCACGGGTTTTTGGTTTACGCACTTATTCTATTAAACCATACATTTTCCCTAAGACTTGGCGTGATCGTTTCCTTTTTGTTTCACTCACCCTGCCCGTCACACATGCAAGTCTGTCAACATCGACTTTTCATCATCAGTTTAGGCTCCCATAATCCCTCATGTTCTGTTTTTACAATATAAAATATACAAATATATGCCTGTTCAGTTGTCTAGTCCGTGGGGTTAGTGTTGAAAACACAGCTTGTGGTCTTAGCAGCCTAGGAGGAGGCCGACAGAGTCCGGCTCTCTCAGAGCACTGTGAGGTTGTGGCAGGTCTTGGACTTTTGTCGGAAGGCCATCTTCTTGTTCTTCCGGGCAACCATGTGGCCCAGGAAGCATTTGGCCTTTTTGCTGACTGCCCTCTGTGTGGGGTGGGGGGTAACAAAAAGTGAACAGGAGGGGGAGAAGGTGGGGTGGACACATGAGAATCACAAGTGCAGGTTAAAGGTACAGGGTTCCCACACCTTGGTTAACATAAAATTCAAGGACCTTTCAATGACTTTCCAGGACCAACTTCCTCAAATTCAAGGACTGCACCTGCCAGCATTTACCTACTCTTACCCCTGAATATGTTATCAAAAAACGATGTTAATACAACGCAAATTCAAAAGACTGAATGTCATTTCAAGCCATGCATCCTGAAATTTTTTGTGCATGACATTAAGCGCTGATTCTACGAAAACTTCACTCACACTCAACATGACTGGCAAGTTAGCGATGCACATCTGAGATGACGACATTCACGTAAAATGGCTATAGTTGTTGAAGGATCAACAACTACCTACAGGAAACACTTGCTTTCGGTGCTGAACAAACAAACAAATTTCTCTACAGGAGAATGACCAAACTTTGCCAAGTAAAAGTCAGCATAAGCCCTGTAGAATCAATGTAATTTTAAATGAACTTGTGCTGGCAAAATAATGACATGTTGACAGTAGACAAATAATAATAATAATAACAATAATACACATATGCATATACACATACAGTACATACATAAAACAGAGGAGCAAAGCCATATAATGAGATCAAGGACCGTCAAGGACGGCTGTCTTTTATGCCTGTTTTCAAAAACTTTCCAGGGCCTTGAACTTATTTTTTCAGATTCACAAACTTTCAAGGATTTCAAGGACCCGTGGGAACCCTGGTTCATGGTCAGCCACTGGTCAGTGTTCATCCACACCGTCCCCTCAAAAGCCCTCAATGTCTAAAATACAGTAAATAGTACAGGAAGAGGTGCCTTACACAATCACCAACTATAACAGCCTAAAATGTGGTTAGAAATGAGGGGGAGAGACAAGTAATTTTTTTTTACCTTATTTTCAGTAGTTTTTAGCACTTTGAGTTGCATGTATGTATGAAAGGTGCTATACAAATAAAGATTATTATTACAGTGGTACCTCGAGATACGAGCTGCTCTATATACGAGCGATCCAAGATACGAGCACCGAGACGAGCAAAATTTCTGTTCGACACCCGAGTGCACGCTCGAGATACGAGCATGAACCACTAGGTGGCAGTACAGTACTATATGGAAAAAAAGAAATAATTAATCAGCTCAAAGACACACTCAAACGCTTTTCTTTTTCACCCTCCCCCACAACCTTAGGTTCAAAAACACAAACATACCTGTATGTGCGGAGATGACGTCATTTAGCGCGTTCTAGCAGCCAATAGCGTTTTTTTAATTTTAAACACATCCAGCAGAACAATGAACTGATGGTTCACACCATCACCCCCCCCTCACCCGTCTACCTATAAGTGGCTGCATGTACATAACAAAGGGTGGCCTAATGGAATGCAAATATCCCCAGAACTGCCCCCTGGTGGAGACCAGGTGGAAAAAGTGTGGAATGAAAATGCTGGGACTCCTAGTGTTAAAACTACATTCCCAGAGATTGATGCTATGGCTTTGAAATTGGTACCAAACGATAGGTAATAACATTTTCATTTATCTGGTATAAAACACATAGACACTATGTACATTTCAACTATATTTAATGCAAAAACATACATATTTTTGATGCTTGGAAAGGATGACATCGTATGATACATGACCAGTGTTGGGAACGTTACTTTAAAAAAGTAATTAGTTATAGTTACTCACTACTTGTTCAAAAACGTAACTGAGTTAGTAACTGAATTACTCTATAATACAAGTAACTCGTTACCAGGGAAAGTAACTATTTGCATTACAGTTAAAAAAAAGTTATATGCCAATGAATAAGGATTTTTTGAAAAAGCAGTTTTCACAGTCAGTTGAAATGAGTATTTATTGCACATCAACAGACCAGTGCAGGATAAAATCCTTTAAAACCCCAAATCTTTGTAAATAATAATAATAATAAAAAGCAAAAGTAAACAGTTACACTATATAAAGTGCATTTAAATCAAATATCAAATATATTTGTATAGCGCTTTTCACAACATATGTTGTCACAAAGCGCTTTACAGTATTTACAAAGTTAACAATACTATGGGTCCAAATCCCTTATGAGCAAGCCAAAGGCGACAGTGGCAAGGAAAAACTCCCTAGATGGTGGGGAATAGGAAGAAACCTTGGGAGGACCAAGACTCAAAAGGGAACCCATCCTCCATTGGGCGGCCCGTTAACACACAAATTACACAAAAACAAATTATACAGACTAATACACAAGTTACAAATAAATCACACAATCAGGCTAAGTATAAGGTAACTAGAATGAAAGTTCTGGGTGCTGATATTGTCAATGTAAATGTCTTATGATGAACGCCAGGTTTTCATTCCATGTCGGAGCGATGATACTGGAATTGTAGGCTCCAACTGCAGTGTTACTCCCCAAGTGAACCTCGGAGAAGAAAGATATGTGATGTGGTAAATATGTAACAGATTATTCAAAGGCCAAACTACATCTATTTACATATTTACATTGACATCTATCAAATTAAATTAAATTCTCTCAACCTGAAACAACTGGATTGTTCAGAACAGAAGTAAACTTAAGAATAAAACCTCTATTCTTAAATAAATCAAATACCCAGTCTGGTAAACATTCAGGAACTTCAAGTATTTTCTTAAATAATGTTTATATCGCCACCTTGAAAAATGATAATTTTTCTTCGGCTTGCTTCTGACTCGCTATTTCTGTCTCTTCTCCGTTTTTGTCGTGTCACTGGTGTGCTTTGGCGCGCGTGTAAAAACACTGGCTCGGATTGGCTACCATAACGCTGCCTTAGCCTTGTTAAGTTAAACAGGTGTTACACCGAGGACTGTGACCTATCGAGATCTGTTACTCCTCACTAGCCTGGGCAGTGGTCCGCTCGCATTACTGTTAGTATATCAATATATAGTAACGCACCGCTTTTAATGACCAGTAACGTCAACGGCGTTGTAACGACAGGAAAAGTAATTAATTATATTATCTTGTTACTGACAAAATGACGCCGTTATCGCAACACTGTACATGACTATCTCAAAAATGTTACTCTATTGTACATATATCACAATGATCACACATTACATTGAGAAATAGGTTTGAACCAACTAAGCTTTATATCTTAATTTAAGATTGTGAACTGCTGAGATCGTGGCATCTGTAAGACATCTGCACAGCGGGAAAGTGGTCAGCGATACAAGTGAACAGGACGAACCAACAGAGAAGAGAAGAAAGGTGGAGAAATCTCCTGCCACAAGGTGTTCCAGTCATGTGTATCTCATTGGGCAGCCCAGCTCCAGCATCAGTGGCTGTCAACTTCCTACTAATCGCCAGGTGTATCGCCATTCTGGAGTATGGCAAGGATTAAAACACTTACTAGACCAAATGCAGTCAATCACTCATTGCAGTTCCTTTCTCTTCCTCTGTTGTGTTGTCTCTTCTCTTGTGTTTGACTATTTTCCTGTATTTCTCATGGAGGATCATGAAGTGATTGACTGCATTTGGTCTAGTGTTTTAATCCTTGCCATACTCCAGAATGGCAAAACAACATCCAGTGTATCATGGGCTAGAGAACTATTGTCACTGTACAAGCCAACCTAGAAAATCCTGAAGCTACTGGATTACTGAAGGTTTGCCTACCGCTTCAGACTCTGTGTCCCAGCGACAACAGAGGTCTACGAATGGCTGCTTTTGAACCGTCCCTTCACCAGTCGGTGTCTGTGACATGGCGGGCAGAAAGCCCCGCCTTTGTCGCTCTCTGGCAGTTTGTCCCGGAGAGCAACGATGCCGTCCACCCTCTGCTATGTCACAAAAGCCTGGTGACGCAGCTCCACCGGACCGTCAGCCACGTCGACCACGCGATGATGGCCTTGAACGCCGTCGGGTCCCAGACTCTCCTGGGAATTAAAGAAAGAGAAATACAGATATTTCTGTATCCTAATCGTCAGGACATCACCCCTCCTTCCCCTCTGTCTTGCCAGCAATCAGCAGGACCAAACATCACCCTTTATTATGTTAATTAACAGAGCAAGAATGAGGCAGCAGCTCTGTGGTGCACCCAGAAAGTCTAATACTACCGCTACTAATATCCTCTGTAAATATATAGCACATGTATTTGTTTGATACTCTCATTGGCTTTATTGGGTATTTTCTGTCTAGAATAGATTCAAACAATTTTTTCCCCAATTATTTAGCAGATAGATAGATAGATAGATAGATAGATAGATAGATAGATAAATAGATAGATAGATAGATAGATAGATAGATAGATAGAGAGAGAGAGAGAGAGAGAGAGAGAGAGAGAGAGAGAGACAGAGAGAGTACTTGGTGAAGCCAATTAGCACCGCCATGATAATGCTAATTTCCGGTACCATTCGTATGGGATTTCCAATATAACATTAGCATCGAGCTAATTGTCGGCCGAGAGTGAAGTCAAATCTTTGATATATTATCATTTCTTTCATTTGATTATTAATGAAACTAATGGTATAAATAAAAAAGCGACCTTATTGATAGATGTTGTACTTGGTGTTTTAGAAAGCCAATTAGCATCGCCATGATAATGCTAATTTCCGCTAGCATTGGTATGGGATTTCCAATATAACATTAGCATCGAGCTAATTGTCGGCCGAGAGTGAAGTCAAATCTTTGATATATTATCATTTCCTTCATTTGATTATTAATGAAACGAATAGTATATTTTTTATTAAATTGAATTATCAATGTATCTTTACCTTATAAAGGATTAAATGTCCACTCCAAGAGGATTTGATGTCTTCAAATGTATTTTTTGTTTTAAGCATAATTGGTTGTCCTGTAGGTCAGTGGATAAGGTGTTGGGCGACAGGCCACTCAGTGCAGGATTCAAACCCCACTGTGACCTCCTGATCCTGGCTAATAGCCGGTATGCCTTGGTTGAGGGGGGACTGGCCCGAACCAAGCCAACGCTACAGGAAAACCTTTTCTTCATTACTACTAATGGTTTACATTAGACAAACAGCCTGCTCGCTCTTTGCTGTTTTAGAAAGCCAATTAGCACCGCCATGATAATGCTAATTTCCGATAGCATTCCTATGGGATTTCCAATATAACGTTAGCATCCAGCTAATTGTCGGCTGAGAGTGAAGTCAAATCTTTGATATATTATCATTTCCTTCATTTGATTATTAATATAAACTAATAGTATATTTTTTATTAAATTGAATTAACAATGTATCATTACCTTATAAAGGATTAAATGTCCGCCCCAAGAGGATTTGATCATTTTTTATTATTATCAAACAGTGCTCCTTCACTACAAGTACAACTATACACACATAATAAACATATAACAACATATTTAAAACTTGTAAATCCTGTAAAGCTGCTTTGTGACAACATGTGTTGTGGAAAACCAAAATATATTTCATTGGATTTGATTTGATATTTACATTTTTTTAATTATGTACAACTATTTACTACAGGGCAGGTGGGGCGTTTGGCTCACTAGACCTGTTCAAAAAACTACTTTTTCATTAACACTAATCTTTGGAGGACAACTTTTATTTTTATGTAAGAATCAAAAGAAAACAATTCTGTAAAATACAGTACAGTAGTAATAAAAATAATTGGGGTTAGGTGGGCCATACAGCAAAAAGAGGAGGCGAGAAAAGAGGGTCAGTGTTCAGTGTTCATCAGGGTTCCCACACCTTGGTTAACATAAAATTCAAGGACCTTTCAATGACTTTCCAGATCCAACTTCCTCAAATTCAAGGACTGCACCTGCCAGCATTTACCTACTCTTACCCCTGAATATGTTATCAAAAAACGATGTTAATACAACGCAAATTCAAAAGACTGAATGTCATTTCAAGCCATGCATCCTGAAATTTTTTGTGCATGACATTAAGCGCTGATTCTACGAAAACTTCACTCACACTCAACATGACTGGCAAGTTAGCGATGCACATCTGAGATGACGACATTCACGTAAAATGGCTATAGTTGTTGAAGGATCAACAACTACCTACAGGAAATACTTGCTTTCGGTGCTGAACAAACAAACAAATTTCTCTACAGGAGAATGACCAAACTTTGCCAAGTAAAAGTCAGCATAAGCCCTGTGCAAAATAATGACATGTTGACAGTAGACAAATAATAATAATAATAACAATAATACACATATGCATATACACATACAGTACATACATAAAACAGAGGAGCAAAGCCATATAATGAGATCAAGGACCGTCAAGGACGGCTGTCTTTTATGCCTGTTTTCAAAAACTTTCCAGGGCCTTGAACTTATTTTTTCAGATTCACAAACTTTCAAGGATTTCAAGGACCCGTGGGAACCCTGAAGGTAGCTCTGCGGGACTTGAGGGACTTTGGTTTGTCATCAGGGGCTAATCTCCGGGAAGAAGCAGTGGCCGTGTTTATTTTGCCGAGTCTACCATGCATCAGTCAGCTAGCGGCGGCTAAACGCTTGCAGCTTTCACCTCAGCTGCCTAGGGAGGGGGGGACATGGGGGCCTATCTTCTCAATCACATGGTTTAAGGAGCGAGCCCCCTGGAAAAGATGATGCGCAACTAACCGTCTACTGACAATTCTCTGGAGCGCCCCAGGTCACTCTTGTTTCCCACCAGGATGACGGGGATGTTTTCCGACTGGTGCGCCCAGCGAAGCTGTATGCGCAGCTCCGAAGCCTTCTCAAAGCTGGACTTGTCCGTCACCGAGTTTACAATGATGTAGGCGTCGCCCATCCACATGCACTGATCCTTCAGCCACTGGCTGTTATCCTGTGGAATGGCACCCGGTTAATACAAAAGGCGCAGAACGCTCTGTGGCGTATCACCAATCCTGTGGTTTTAGGTGGTTGTTATCAGCGAGTGACTCGCTCACCTGTTCCCATATGTCCTACAAAAGCAGATTTGTCTCTTCTTCGTTGACGATGATTGACCTATCATATGTGTTTCCTGATGGGAAGAAGGAAGTAAGAAATAAGAACATTTATTCTGAAGTACTCAGCATCTCTTATCACAGTACCAGAGTCACCTATCCCAGTATCTAGACAGTAGGATTTTGACAAATCATCCATCAATCTGAGCCCTGACCGTGGAGTTTTCCTTTAGAGCCAGTGTATTAATCTTTTACACCCACTCTGCCTGGTGTTTGACTACAACTACCTAAGCTCTATTTGAGTAATGGGTGCAGCTGTGGCTGGCTGGAAATAGCAGAAATCAATACACCTTTACCTGCTCTCCCATATGACCCATTACACTGTCTGTTAGTCAGACCAGATTGTGAGGTCCTTGAATTAGCTTAATCCCATGTCCTTGGAACATGTTCTACTAAAAAGCAAGCATTATCTCGCAACAACAAAAGTGCCCACATTGGCACCAAGACTTTACCTGTCTCCTCTGAGTCGTGACTGTCCTCAACTCCACCAAATATCCTCGCCAGACTCGACTTCCCTACGTTGAGCTCGCCAAGAAGCACAACCTTGTAGGTGTGTCCATGGGAGTCGCTCCCGGAGGAGATGACAGAGTCGGATGAATCAGACACGCAGCTGTCACGGTGCTGCTCCCCGGGACCGTAGGAGGTGCAGCGCGTGAGTGTGGAGAGCTCGGCGCTCTGCACTGAGGGCATGGTGGAGCAGAACTCGCGGTGGTCCACTGGTATGCTCCTCCGGTGTAAACTCTGCAGGTTGAAGGGAGGAAAGGGTATACTTCCTCTCCTTTTATCCATGTTCCGCAACTTGTCTCCTTTGTTCAAAGTCATGATTATAATATAAGCAGTTTGTTAATATTGTTTGTCCCACTAAGTAGACAGCCCATATTAGCCTACATTAAATACACTTATTTATTGTTTCTGTTCTGACATATCCCAGCTGCCAATATCTATAAACATAGCAGTTTTTTACAGATAAACATGCCAAACCTGCCTATTTAAAATATATAAACTTAGATGTATATTTGTCCAATGTCTTCTTTCCAACGTCTGAACTCCAATGGTCAAGAAAAATCCGTTTGGTATAGCTCCTTTCGTTTCTCTTCTACAGTGCGGTTCGGTTATGATCAGAGATGAGACGGAGCCCCTTATTTATTGCCCGGTAGGATCGCTGGCGTCAAAAAATAATCAGAAAAAAACAGCAGATTGTTCAGATTTAATGTTAATAAAAATAAAAGATGTTTTAATAAATATATAAAAAGTTCTTACCTCTGGTGTCATGACCTCTGAAACGAAGGATGTTCTTTTTAAACTTGATCGGTCATATTTTAGGACTGCAAAAGTCTTCTCAATGATGGCTTCAGTCTAAAAAAAATATGAAATAAGCACAATATTCAGTAATTAAATTGCTGGAGCTCTTAAAAAAAGGTAAGCTCTACTAAAATGACAAAATAGTGTATTATAATAGCGTATAATAAGAGTATTTAATTAGCTCACTATTTTACACCTTGGTCCATGAACATGTTCCTGGTTTAAAACATGGACCTTCAAGTGTTTTAAATGGCTTGTTGATAAAGTAGGTGTACTTGTAGCCGGGTAAACTATGTGCAAGACAGGTATCCAAAGTATCCAAGACCAGGACAAAGAAAAACAATATGTCAGGCTAATATCTAAACATGTCTTTGGACTTTACCCATGTTTTAATACAAATATTTACCTGGTTTTCTTCAAAGACAGAAATGTTTCCATCTCTGAGCCTTTTCATTTTCAGGTCAAAAGTGGGGTTTTCAAGCAGGAACATTCTATTGGACCTCAATCTTCTGGACTGCAGGTCTTTTTCTAGAAAAAAACATAATTTTATTAGTGAATTTGTGAAGTGTAATGATGCTTATTGATGTAAATACACCGCACAACATAACATTAGACTTCTTTTCCTGCTGATTATTGGGTGGTATTCCAGATTTTAAATTTTAGTTCAGAAATTGAGTGCTGAAGAAGATTTCCTTTACTGTAACTCACTATTTTTTTAGTCAGTGTAAGACTGTTTTTCTATTGTGGTTTAATATAAATTACCATTGGTGTTACCATGTTTGCCATTAATTAATGAATCTATGGCAGCCCATAGCAGTATTATTTGACCTATTCAATGTTTGGTGAGTGTGACATATTTCTTTGACATTACAGGTACTCAAGAGTATTTGATGCTGCGCTACTGATCACATTAAGTACTTTCATTTATTTTAGTAAGTACATTTATTGAATCATAACAGTCAAGTTTGCAATTATGTTTTCTTGTCAGATATGTGCATATCAGTGTAACTGCTCAGTTGCCTATGTGAGACACGTGAAAATTCACAGAAATATGCACAATTTAAAACTGCAGTGTTGTATCCCTAATTGCAAAAGGACCTTTCGAAAATGTCACCCAGCTTCTGATGGCTCATTTCTCAGAGAACACCACAGGACTAGTTCTTCATGCAGATCTAAGTTTCCATTGAAAAAATACACTCTACACATGTGTGTGTTGTGTGTGTGTATGTATGTCATGTGTCAATTTATCAAGGGTTCACACACAAGGTTGTAATTTGCTGTATTTCAAAAGAATTTGACAGGAATTTTTTTGTCATGTTTCAGGTGGAACAGCAGGACACTGTATTCAGCGCTGGATGGTCAGCCTTGAGGGCCATGTAATATGTGAGGGGATGCAACCCACCTTCTTGACAGGGCTTGCTGCCTTATTTTCGACCTTCTATATCTTTAATATTGAATACCAAGAAGAGGCCTCATGCACTCTTGAATTCATCCAAATGTTAGGTATTTTCACTAAAACATGTGTTTCTTATCTTTTTAATGGTATACTATTGTGAACAAAACATTTTCTGCTTTTTGTTGTGTTGTTAATGTAAGTGAGTTACACAAATTGAGTTTTACACTGTCTGAAGAGACACTATTATTTTTCAGGCGCTTCATTGGTATAAACCCTGAGTGAGGCACCAAGGCTGGACGGGGCAAAGACTTGCCCAAAAAAACTGGCAAAGCCACCAGCAAAAAGATGACAACAGTCAACCCACATGTATCCACTCTGCTGAGAAGACTGATGGACTTTCACTGGGACTTCATTTAAAATGGTGAGATTATTCAGTCCCATTGCACACACACACACACACACACACACACACACACACACACACACACACACACACACACACACACACACACACACACACACACACAAAGACACCAGCTTGTCTCATTGCTTTAATTCTTTTTCCCTCACAACTTTTCTCTCTCTCTCTTACAGGGTAGAAAGTCTGAATTGCTGTTATTCACGCACCTCACCTGGTCCCTCAACACAAGCTCCATAACAAAGCCCAGCAGCGTCTCTACTTCCTGTAGACTGAGGAAAGCACACCTTCCACCTCCCATCCTCACCATGTTCTACAGAGGGACTGTAGAGAGCATCCTGAGCGCCTGCATTACCGTCTGGTTCAGGAGCTGCAACATCTCGGAGCCCAAGACCCTACAGCGGATAGTGAGGATAGCCGAGAAGATCATTGGTGTCTCTCTCCCCTCCATCAGTGACATCTACACCACACGCTGCATCCGCAAAGTCACCAGCATTGTGGAAGACCCAACCCACCCATCACACGGTCTCTTCACTCTGATGCCGTCCGGCAAAAGATACAGGAGCATCCGAGCCTCCACCTCCAGACTCTGTAATAGCTTTGTTCACCAGGCAGTCAGGCTCCTCAACTCCCAGACACAGAACTGACACACACCAACACTGATCTGACCCCACACACGCACAAAAAGACTGCACTGAACCCCCCACCAGAAATAGTTGCTGCTCTCCCACAGGACCTATTAACTACCTCAGAACCACTGTGTTCATGTATGTTCCATATGATACAGTATATCACTCATCTCAGACACCACTTAGACCACATTGCACTGTACCAGCTCTTTACACCATTATGTCTCAATTGTCTCTGGCCTGTTGTATTTATTGTAATGTTTTGCTGTGAGATTGCCCTATGCTGCACATTTTGCACAGTCTTGAACTGCTACCCTGCCGCACTTTATGTTGTCTGTTGTACTGTCAATTTGTGTTACACCATGGTTGCGGAGGAACGAAATTTCGTCACACTGTGTACCTGCACTCTGATGTAATGACAATAAAAAGCCACTTGACTTGAAGTTTGTCTGGATTGTTCCTGTTGTTTCATTATCGGAACTGTTATGTTGTGACTAGTTTCATGTCAACATTTCCGAGTCTGAATGCCTTGTTCTTTTATTGCACTATTTTCAGTCAAAGGGTTGTGTTGTTTTTTTGTTTGTTTTTTTTTTTTTTACAAAGAAGGCACTATTTGAATGTAGAGAATTTAAATTATGTTAAAATAAAAGGCAAAGTGCATTAAGAAGCTGTGTTTTTTTCACATTGCAATTACATACTGCTAAATTCACAAATCACATTCTGTTGTAGTTTGTAGATTTTGTTGTAGTTTTGTAGAGTACTACTATTATTATCATAACTATAATTATAAATGTCAGTTATGGAAGCAGTGGTGTATTATTATTATGGTTACTATTAATACTTTTACTACTATTATTGTCACGGTGAGGCGGCCCTCTACCGGCCGCCTCTGTCCACAGCGGCTGTTGTTGTTGCTGTTGTTTGGTGACGTCATGTGCGTCCCTCAGGTGGGCAGAGCCCGTGATCCGTCTCACCTGAGGGTCGTTTGTTTGCCTATATATGTCTTGTCTTTGTACCAGATGACCGCTGGTCATTATATCCTTAATTTGGGGATATTGCACGGGTTTTAGGTTTGCACACTTTCTATTAAACCATCCTTTTTCCCTGAGACTTGGTGTGATCGCTTCTTTTTAGTTGCTCACCCCCGCCCGTCACAGAATGACCAGCCACCCTTCGGAAGCCGCCGAGTCTCTTTTTCTTTCTCCTTCGTTCGTGGTCATGTCTCGTGGTAAGTGTTTGTCTGCGTGGTGTTTTGTGAAGAGTTCCGCCTTGCTTTTGTGTTGTGTTTGTGGCACGGCGTGGACCAGGGCTGTCTGCCCTGGGAAAACTCTTCCTGTCTGTTGTTTGTTAGTTTGTTTGAAGAGCTCCGCCGTGTCTGTGTTTGTGGCACGGCGAGGACCAGGGCGTCTTCCCTGGAAAGGCTCTTCATGTTTTGTGTTGGTTAAAACGTGTGTTCATGTCGACGAATGTGTGGATCAGTGTGCGTGCTCGTTATGTTTAATGTTACATGTTTTGTGTGTGACGCGGTCGCCGCTCGTCACTGTCGCCTCGCTCCCCGTGTGTCTTGTGTTAAATGTGGGGAGTGACTGCGACTCTGGTTTTAGGTTTGCACACTTTCTATTAAACCATCAGTTTTCCCTGAGACTTGGCGAGATCGCTTCCTTTTAGTTGCTCACCCCCGCCCGTCACAATTATTATCATAACTATTATTATAAACTGTTATGGAAGCAGTGGTGGATAATGTAATTGTAATGACAATATAGCCATTATTTTACTTTATTATTATTCTACTTTACAATGTTATTTTATTATATTTTACCATTGTATGTACCTTATGCTTTGGCAATACAAATGTACATATTTGTCATGCCAATAAAGCGCCATTGAATTGGATTGAATTGGATTAGAATGTGGAACATAACACTTCTTACACTGCCCTGATGTCATAATAATGACACATATGAGGATCATTCCATGTACACTATAATTTCAGATCAGATTGTGTAGTGTGACGCAACTGACCATGTTTGCCAAAATGAAGTGTCTCTGGTGTTGGTGTGCAGGGGGAATCCAGGACGAGTCAACAGACACAGACATGAACAAGGAGTCCAGAAGAGAAATCAAACTAAAAGCTAAAAGAAAAGCAAAAGAGGAGACAGAAAACATCATTCCCTTGAGTGAGTGAATGAGTACAATGTTAACAACTTATTTTGTGGCATGTATAGGGACTTATTTAAGGTATTTTTCTTTGAACACAGTTCAGTAAAGCTCAGTATCAGTAAGGTTCATGTAAATGGTTTATTCACTGTGTATCTTTATGCTTGTAGCAGTACTGAAAGTCTTTCCCTTTAGAAAATCATTAATAAATTGCAATAATTAGAATTCACAGGAAACAAACACAGTTACATGTTACTCCTAGGTAGCGTTAAGTAACTTTGGAGTTCATTATTATGGGTCAGGGGCTGTACTGTGATACTGATCACATCACCCTGGTAAAACCTCTATTAATGTCAATACCAGAAAAACAAGCATCAACACAGCTCAACTGAAAAACATTCATCTGACATTCTCATGTAAAATTGATTAGTGTATGTTGAAGAAATTTTTTTTTGTTGTTGCAGAAGCTCCTGTGACCGATGATCTGGATAAGATGATCGATGATCTCTTCCACTTTCTCCAGGACTATTCTTCTGACCTTCCACCTCTAGGTGATCAAGAGACATTCATACAAAATCCCATACTGAAAACACATTTGCTAATTTACTGACATCAACTTGTTCAATACTTATTAATATCAATACCATAGAAGTTTACATTAACACATCAGCATCAGTACGATTCATGTAAATGGTTTATTCACTGTGTATCTTTATGCTTGTAGCAGTACTGGAAGTCTTTTCCTTTTGAAAATCATTAATAAATTGCAATAATCAGAATTCACAGGAAACAAACACAGTTACTCCTAGGTAGCGTTAAGTAACTTTGGAGTTTATTGCTAGAGCCATTAAGTGAAAAATAAGAGAAAAAGAAACAGAAAATAGGTCTGTTCTATAGGATTTCTCTTTTCTTTCTATTTTTGTTGTTATTTTTGTCTGTTTTGTTCTTGTCTTTGTTCTTTTTTGTATTTCTCTGTAAAGCATCCTTGGGTACTTTGAAAGGCGCTATATAAGTGGAAAATATTATTATTATTATTATTATTATTATTATTATGGGTCAGGGGCTGTACTGTGATACTGATCACATCACCCTGGTAAAACCCCTATTAATGTCAATACCAGAAAAACAAGCATAAAAACAGCTCAAATTAAAAACATTCATCTGACATTCTCATGTAAAATTAGAGTATGTTGAAAAAAAAATTTTTGTTGTTGCAGAAACACCTGTTCTGGACTTTTCTTCTCATCTTCCACCTCTAGGTGATCAAGAAACATTCATACAAAAAACACATTTGCTAATTTACTGAAGTTTACATTAACACAGATCAGCTGAAAAATATTCACCTGTTATTACCACACAATATTTAATAAGGGTGTAACGATCTGCGCTGGGCAGAACATGGAGACGGACACAAACGCGGAGGAGAGCGAGATTTAATACAGGAAATTCCAAAAGCAGAGTCGTAGTGGCAGGCAGGGGTCATAACGGGAAGGCAGTCCATACAAGAAATAACAACAGACATACTCGGACAGATAAACCAAACACGACGGGGAAACACGGAACAGGCAGGAATGCAGGCAGCGGAAACAATACTCACAACGAACAGATATACCAAAGCACAAGGCACGAAGTAGACAAAATCACGGATCACACGACTGGGGAATGACGGGACTTTATACATAGAAACTAACTAGGGACAGGTGATGGCACTGACACTGGGCGTGGTAACAAACAAGGAAACACGAAGACAAACGAGCAGGGCGGGACCAGAGCCGTAGAAAGAGAGAGTTGCGACACTCCCATAGACTCCTATTGTAATTCAGGAATGCGGAAGTAAACGTGCCATGGGGAGACCAATAGTTCCAAACATGCTATAGTTCCAGCATTGAACTGCGTATGTTTGAAGCATTTCCGCGGCTGTTTTTCTGGTAAGTTAATGAATTATTCATCGTTTCCCATATCATCCTCCATAAATGTGATTAGTATTACTGTTATAGTTAAGTGGTCACTTGTTGTTAGTTTATTTCTGCATTTTAAATACCTTTAGCTTAAATTACACTTCGCTAGCATTAGCTATGTTATTAAAAGCAGGAATCACTTAGCGGTGCATTAGCCTCAGAGTATTCAGTCACTAGGATAGTTGTTAAATTCAGTAATACCTATATAGATTTGATCATATTGTAATTAATGGTAACTATCTGAAGTAGAAAAGATGGTTGGATTGTAGTGAAGTTACTCTTTGGTTGATTAATTAATTAGCTAGTGTTTCAGTGACAGGTGATAAAACCAGCAGCTTCTACATGGATTTATTTATACAGGATGCAACAATCAACAGGTCTATATATAATCTCAACACAATTTAGTAACAATTTTTTTTATTTAATTACGTATGATGCTTAGGATTGTCATTACCATCATAACATTTAAAATATTTTTTTTTAGGCCAGTGGTGTGATGACCAGACCAGTGGAGCAATGCAGATTGGTAATTACTGCAGTAACTGGTGGAGTGGGGATGAGAAACAGATCCTCCATACCTACTGAAGTTTAAGTAACACTGGGTGGCAGGACATTTGTAGGAGTTAAAGACAGACCAAGCACATTCATGGTAACAATGAAAGTATTTGATGGGGGTGTATTTACAGGTGTTGCATGGCTTTGCTGGCTTTTCTTAGCCATTTTCATCTGGCTTTTACTTCCAAAATGCCCAGTTTTGGACAGTGTGTGTTTTTTCCTCTCAGCCTGGATGTGCTTTGCTGCGATTCTCAACCTCAGCCTGATGTATCTGTTAGCTATTTTTTGTTTAACATCATGGCATGAGGGAAGCCTACTGTCTAAGAGCCTAGCCTCTATCTCCATTAAATGTTTTGCATTAGGGAGTGCCATAAGTGAGGCACTGGTCCTAGTTCGAAACAATTGATCGATTTTCCGAACTAGATCAAAAGCCTCCTGTGATGGCCGACAAAGTGCACCTGACTTGAATTCCTTCAATTTTAGTAAAATACTGTGCTCTTCTTCAGGGCTCTCGTTACTGTGCTTAATTGCAATTTGACATTCATTACAAATTTTGGAATATTTGATTACTTGATTCACAATGTACCCTGTCAGATGATAGAGAGCACAGGTCTCCATTTTTGTGTAGTCAGGTGAGGGTGTAGTCACAGGGTTGTGCTCCAACAGGTCATCCACTCTGATGCCAGGACTGGGAAATTCCTCTTTAGCATCCAGGAAGTCTGCCAATAGGCTACTGTCATCCTCCTGATAGCTTCCTGATTTTAGTGTAATAAGAAACTGTCCAACTGATATTGATCTTAGTGCCTGGTGAAACTCTACAGGAGTTGGGACTGGATTCCTCTGTCTTATGCAGCTAAACAGATTTTCAAGACAGTCTTGTGTAAACCTGCTTGTCAACACAAAAAAGTGTCCCTGGGCCAGCATGTCTTCTTGGATTGACAATATTGTGGATGTTGCCATAATGATTCCTGTTTGCACAGGTTTCCAGCTACCCTGTCGACCAATCTTCAGACCATGAAACAACTGGATCATTTGCTGAAGGAACATGATAGATTTATGATATTGATCGTTATTATGCCTGCTCAGTGCCATTACTGGGTGGCGAGAAGACATGATGTCAAACCAGTGGTTCACCTGCTCCAGGAACCATGCTGTTGTCAGGTAAGAGTCAGGTCGCTGTTCTTGCTCCACCATGTATTTCAGCCCGGCACTTGTTGCTTTGCTAAAGACATTTAATGCAGGGCCTACCTTCATCTTGTCAAAATGACTGGGGTGAAGGGTTTTATGTGACACATTTGGAGCAATTTTTAGTGTCATCCCCTCTTGAAAAGCCACCAAATCTTGCAACGGGCCAATCAAAGCTTCACAGGAAGAGAGCTTCTCCCTCTCCACTATATCTGGAGGAATTGTAAACGTCTGTCCACGGACAAGGGCATTTCTCAAGTTCTTAACTAGATGTGGGACATCTGGCATAAAGTATAGCCTTCTGTCTGGTTTTGCTGGATGTGGAATAGATGTTTTATTATGGTCCACTCCGAAAGCCTTCCACATTGCCCGATTAGGGCTGCCCATGTCAGTGGTGATATTAATAACATGTAGCCCTATGGAGTCTGCTCTGTGAATAATGTCTAAAATGAGTGGTTTATAAACTGCCCCATCAGTGGAGTTACCACTGTAGTGGTAAGCCACTACTTGTTTCCAGCGTGTTGTGCTCCCTGTCAACATAAAAACACATGCATGCGTTGCTTCTCCTGTGTGGCCAGGTA
The DNA here is from genome assembly GCF_052324685.1 of Brachyhypopomus gauderio. Taxonomy (NCBI): domain Eukaryota; kingdom Metazoa; phylum Chordata; class Actinopteri; order Gymnotiformes; family Hypopomidae; genus Brachyhypopomus; species Brachyhypopomus gauderio. The sequence goes on along the minus strand of NW_027507026.1, from coordinate 65,491 downwards.
AAGTCACATCCCCATAAAGCTTTCCTGTTCCCAGGTGCAGTTCCACGCTTGGTGTGATTGACATCTCATCAAGAGTCAGCACACATTCCTTCTCCATCTCATTTAGGCTATCTACCTTCAGCTTAAGCATGTCAAACACTTCCCCCAATATTCCTGGTTCCATCTTTATAAACTGTAGTCTTCTTTGCAGGGTTCTAATGTCAGGGAGAGGAATCTTCATGTCCTGCAGGAGCTTGTAGCCTGTTGCGCCTGTAGCAAAATGGAGTTTTATGGCCTTTTTAATGATGTCATTTCCCCATCTGATGCCCCTCTTGCTCTTCATTCCAATTGCATTCATCTGAGTTTTAGAAAAAACTGCTCCAAATTTTTTTTCCCTAACGAAATTTCTTCTCCGTAGGACTGCATTTATTCTTTTTTGTCGTTTAAGGGCTGCTTCTAAACTTTTTATTTGTGTTTTTAGGTTCTCCCTCAGGTCTTTCTCACTTGCCCCTGGCTCACTTGGATGCTGCACACTCGTACTTGGCTCACTGCTTTCTGGTATACCTCTCTCAGTCTCCTCACAGCCTCCACCTTCCCTTATTTCACTTCCCTCACTTTCCCTTCTCTGTCTTTCCTCATTTCCTTCAGTAATATCTGAAATTATTGCATGGCATTGTTAGGTTTAAAAAACGGGGTTAGCAATTGAAATACAAATTAACTTTATTAATTATAATCGTATGAATTATTATTTAAAATCATTCATACCTAATTTTATTTTAGGACAATATGTGTGGTCACTCGTCACTGCAAGAGAAATGACAGGAGATTTTGGGGTTCTCAGAGCAGGGGCCTTCCTTTTCTTAGGCTCAGGACGATGGATAAATATGGTTGGAACAGCATCAGCTTTCAATTTCACTTGGCCTGTTTTGGTTGTCGTGAATTGTTCTCCCTCAAAGTGTGCCTGCAGAATGAGTTTAAATTCCTCACAGAATCTCAGACCACATATCATATCTTTATTTGAAGTCAGGTACGCAATGCAACACAAAAAAGAAACAATAAATCATGATCTGCACATATGGTGTATGAACAGAACTTACTGCACATAGTTTTCTGTTATTGTAATTTCTTGTGATGGTCAGGTTGCTTCTACTGATTTGGGCCAACCACTTTTTTCTTCTGTAGGTATCTTTTGGAAACCCATACATCCGGATCCCTTTCTCTGACCGATTGGTACATCCAAATGCTGCACAGCCAACCATGTTCAATAAGAAATCAATCTGTAGAAGTTTGATGTGAAACGAAAATGTTAGGGATGAATTAATTTATGTATTTAATAATGTTATTTTAGTGTTGTAATGTGGCTAATGAATTAATTTATGTATTTACTGATGTTATTTTTGTCTTGTAATGTGGCTAATGAATTAATTTATGTATTTAATGATGTTATTTTAGTGTTGTAGTGTAGACTACAGAATAAATCTATGTATTAAATGTTAAATGTGTTTTTAGTGTTGTTTTGTGGACTAAATAAATCTATGCCTGAACCTTTAATAGTGCAGGCTGCTTCAACAGGCTATTTGTAACTCTAGTTTTGTTCAAAGATACTATAAAAATTATATCAATAAATATTTATTGAAAGTTGATATAAATATTAAGTTGATATAAAGCAGATTAAGTGTTATATCGCCGGTGGATGGCTCCAGAGCTAGCGAGCTAGTAACGTATTGAATCACATCTGTGGATCTGAGGTAAATAAACTGGATATTTTTTTTCGTCGTGAGATATCGGAAGTGTGGCGTGAGAGCGTGTGAAAACGGTCAAATGCGTGCTGGCAACCCTGTATGTTGTAATATTTACCAGAAATACGGTAACCGCTGATGTCTTTCCCGTTTAAAACCATTCAGTGTTCGTGTTTGATTGGAACTATACGGTCCTCCATGAACCACGTGACCTCTGAGCGGCGAGATCACAGAGTGTCGCAACTCTCTCTTTCTACGGCTCTGGGCGGGACAAACAGGCAGGAAACACGGACATGAGGGAACCCAGAGTGACAGCTACGAGAGGGGGCGTTGCCCTACGTGACAGAACCCCCCCTCAAAGCGTGCCACTCCGGGGCACGCAAGGGCAGACAGGACAGGGACAGCGGACACAGGACAGACCGGAGGGACAGGACCAGACAAAATAGGACGGGGGACCTGGGACACGGCAGGGACTGGAGACAGGGAGACAGGCCAAGAGCTGGGCCGGGACACGGCATGACACGGGACACAGGGGGGCAGGACAGGGCCAGGGCGAGGCACAGGAGCAGGACTGGACCGGACAGGACTGGGGACAGACACTGGAGCGGGGCCAGGGGACAGGGCAGAGGTAAACACTGAGGCAAACACGGCTTGGACGATGGCGACGGGGACAGGAACAAGGTGGGTAACAACTTGGGGAACAGACACGGGGACCGGGACAGAGACGACACCACAGGAAACAGACACAGGAACAGGAACATGGACACGAACAGACACAACCACGGGGACAGGGACCAAAACAAAACCAGGGACGGGACCAGGGAGCAAGGGGAACACAGGCAACGGAACATAGGAGGTACATGGCGGAGCAGGGGGAACACAAAGTCCATGCCCAACAGGGGGCAGCACAGTCTCTTGGGGCACAGGCGCGGCCGGGCGGCGGGCAGCGGGCACAGGCGCGGCCGGGCGGCGGGCAGCGGGCACAGGCGCGGCCGGGCGGCGGGCAGCGGGCACAGGCGCGGCCGGGCGGCGGGCAGCGGGCACAGGCGGAGCCGGGCGGCGGGCAGCGGGCACAGGCGGAGCCGGGCGGCGGGCAGCGGGCACAGGCAGGGTCCGCTGGCGGGCAGCGGGAACAGGCAGGGTCCGCTGGCGGGCAGCGGGAACAGGCAGGGTCCGCTGGCGGGCAGCGGGAACAGGAACCGGCGTGGACGACCCCTCCTGGGTCGCGGGGACAGGAACCGGCGTGGACGACCCCTCCTGGGTCGCGGGGACAGGAACCGGCGTGGACGACCCCTCCTGGGTCGCGGGGACAGGAACCGGCGTGAACGACCTCTCCTGGGTCGCGGGGTCAGGAACAGGCACGGACTGCCGACGGGCAGCAGGGACAGGAACCGGCGTGGACGACCTCTCCTGGGTCGCAGGGACAGGAACCGGCGTGGACGACCTCTCCTGGGTTGCGGGGACAGGAACAGGCACGAACTGCCTACGGGCAGCGGGGACAGGAATCCGAGGTGAGGAGATGCACTCGGGGGGCGGAGCCACCAAGCCGACGTTCTCGGGGGGCGGAACCGCCAAGCCGACGTCCTCGGGGGGCGGAACCGCCAAGCCGACGTCCTCGGGGGGCGGAACCGCCAAGCCGACGTCCTCGGGGGGCGGAACCGCCAAGCCGACGTCCTCGGGGGGCGGAACCGCCAAGCCGACGTCCTCGGGGGGCGGAACCGCCAAGCCGACGTCCTCGGGGGGCGGAACCGCCAAGCCGACGTCCTCGGGGGGCGGAACCGCCAAGCCGACGTCCTCGGGGGGCGGAGCCACTATACTGACGTCATCGGGGGGCGTGTCCGCCAAGCCGACGTGGCTTGTACTCCCCCCCAAAAAATACTTGGGGGTGTCGTGATGTATAGCTGGCGGGGTCAGCGGCGGTAGGTCCTCCTCCTCAGGGTCCTGGGTGAGCCTGGAAAAATACACAGACACAGAAGCCCCTCAGCGGCTCTCTCTGCGACGGCTCCGCCTCCTCTGAGGCGTCGGGAGCTCGCAGAAGCCATCGAGAGCCAACCGAGGGTTTAGCAAACGCCAGTCTGTGCACTCAATCCGTCTGCCCGCGACTTGTACTATAGGTTTCTCCTCCCTATAGTGATCAAGCCGGGCAGACACGTAGCGCTCAACAGGAGTCTCGACGCGAAAGCCAGTCGAAAACGAAAGTGACTGGGCTTTCGTTGGTGCGCGTCGAGACTTCCGTGTTCCCACAGCGCCAGGGGAATTTCTGTCTCTGGTTCGTTCACACTGTGATATCGGAGAGTTGAACTGGACCGAACCAGCCAACATCTCATCGCAGCGATTAAACTCACCAGAGTCTCGCTCCCTCGCTGTGTCCTTGTAAGATCCGTGATTATGTAACGATCTGCGCTGGGCAGAACATGGAGACGGACACAAACGCGGAGGAGAGCGAGATTTAATACAGGAAATTCCAAAAGCAGAGTCGTAGTGGCAGGCAGGGGTCATAACGGGAAGGCAGTCCATACAAGAAATAACAACAGACATACTCGGACAGATAAACCAAACACGACGGGGAAACACGGAACAGGCAGGAATGCAGGCAGCGGAAACAATACTCACAACGAACAGATATACCAAAGCACAAGGCACGAAGTAGACAAAATCACGGATCACACGACTGGGGAATGACGGGACTTTATACATAGAAACTAACTAGGGACAGGTGATGGCACTGACACTGGGCGTGGTAACAAACAAGGAAACACGAAGACAAACGAGCAGGGCGGGACAAACAGGCAGGAAACACGGACATGAGGGAACCCAGAGTGACAGCTACGAGAGGGGGCGTTGCCCTACGTGACAAAGGGCTTCTTGAAAAAAAATTTTTTGCAGAAGGAACTATGAAATATGTGTTCTCGACATCTGTCAGGAACCCTCACAGGCTCCCTTGGACAAGACTGAGGTCTCTTGCACCCTGCATGTAGGTGACCAAGAGACATTCATACAGAATCCTATGCTGATTACACGTTTGCTAATTTACTGACATCAACCTGTTCAATAGCTAGTAATATAAATAAGAGAGACTCTTACATTTACAGAAATCAGCTGAAAAATATTAACCTGTTATTACCATTTAATATTTAATAAGGGCGTGTTGAAAAAAAATCTTTTTTTTTGCAGAAGGAACTTTGAAAGGAACTCTCAACGAGTCCTGTCAGGAGATCTTGCAACTCACCTCTAGCCTGTTCCTGTGTCTTCATGTTGTTGTTGTTGTTGTGGTGTTTGTCCCTCAGGTGGGCGGAGCCCGCGATCCGTCTCACAGTCTTGTTGTTGTTGTTGTTGTGGTGTTTGTCCCTCAAGTTGGCGGAGCCCGTGATCCGTCTCACAGTCGTGTTTTTGTTGTTGTTGTGGTGTTTGTCCCTCAGGTGGGCGGAGCCCGCGATCCGTCTCACCTGAGGGTCGTTTGTTTGTCTATGTATGTCTTGTCTTTGTACCAGTTGACCGCTGGTTATTATACCCTTAATTTTGAACAAGTCACGGGTTTTTGGTTTACGCACTTATTCTATTAAACCATACATTTTCCCTAAGACTTGGCGTGATCGTTTCCTTTTTGTTTCACTCACCCTGCCCGTCACACATGCAAGTCTGTCAACATCGACTTTTCATCATCAGTTTAGGCTCCCATAATCCCTCATGTTCTGTTTTTACAATATAAAATATACAAATATATGCCTGTTCAGTTGTCTAGTCCGTGGGGTTAGTGTTGAAAACACAGCTTGTGGTCTTAGCAGCCTAGGAGGAGGCCGACAGAGTCCGGCTCTCTCAGAGCACTGTGAGGTTGTGGCAGGTCTTGGACTTTTGTCGGAAGGCCATCTTCTTGTTCTTCCGGGCAACCATGTGTTGGTGTATAGTACACCACTGTATAGTACAGTACTATATGGAAAAAAAGAAATAATTAATCAGCTCAAAGACACACTCAAACGCTTTTCTTTTTCACCCTCCCCCACAACCTTAGGTTCAAAAACACAAACATACCTGTATGTGCGGAGATGACGTCATTTAGCGCGTTCTAGCAGCCAAAAGCGTTTTTTTAATTTTAAACACATCCAGCAGAACAATGAACTGATGGTTCACACCATCACCCCCCCCCTCACCCGTCTACCTATAAGTGGCTGCATGTACATAGCAAAGGGTGGCCTAATGGAATGCAAATATCCCCAGAACTGCCCCCTGGTGGAGACCAGGTGGAAAAAGTGTGGAATGAAAATGTTGGGACTCCTAGTGTTAAAACTACATTCCCAGAGATTGATGCTATGGCTTTGAAATTGGTACCAAACGATAGGTAATAACATTTTCATTTATCTGGTATAAAACACATAGACACTATGTACATTTCAACTATATTTAATGCAAAAACATACATATTTTTGATGCTTGGAAAGGATGACATCTTATGATACATGACCAGTGTTGGGAACGTTACTTTAAAAAAGTAATTAGTTATAGTTACTCACTACTTGTTCAAAAACGTAACTGAGTTAGTAACTGAATTACTCTATAATACAAGTAACTCGTTACCAGGGAAAGTAACTATTTGCATTACAGTAAAAAAAAAGTTATATGCCAATGAATAAGGATTTTTTGAAAAAGCAGTTTTCACAGTCAGTTGAAATGAGTATTTATTGCACATCAACAGACCAGTGCAGGATAAAATCCTTTAAAATCCCAAATCTTTGTAAATAATAATAATAATAAAAAGCAAAAGTAAACAGTTACACTATATAAAGTGCATTTAAATCAAATATCAAATATATTTGTATAGCGCTTTTCACAACATATGTTGTCACAAAGCGCTTTACAGTATTTACAAAGTTAACAATACTATGGGTCCAAATCCCTTATGAGCAAGCCAAAGGCGACAGTGGCAAGGAAAAACTCCCTAGATGGTGGGGAATAGGAAGAAACCTTGGGAGGACCAAGACTCAAAAGGGAACCCATCCTCCATTGGGCGGCCCGTTAACACACAAATTACACAAAAACTAATTATACAGACTAATACACAAGTTACAAATAAATCACACAATCAGACTAAGTATAAGGTAACTAGAATGAAAGTTCTGGGTGCTGATATTGTCAATGTAAATGTCTTATGATGAACGCCAGGTTTTCATTCCATGTCGGAGCGATGATACTGGAATTGTAGGCTCCAACTGCAGTGTTACTCCCCAAGTGAACCTCGGAGAAGAAAGATATGTGATGTGGTAAATATGTAACAGATTATTCAAAGGCCAAACTACATCTATTTACATATTTACATTGACATCTATCAAATTAAATTAAATTCTCTCAACCTGAAACAACTGGATTGTTCAGAACAGAAGTAAACTTAAGAATAAAACCTCTATTCTTAAATAAATCAAATACCCAGTCTGGTAGACATTCAGGAACTTCAAGTATTTTCTTAAATAATGTTTATATCGCCACCTTGAAAATGATAATTTTTCTTCGGCTTGCTTCTGACTCGCTATTTCTGCCTCTTCTCCGTTTTTGTCGTGTCACTGGTGTGCTTTGGCGCGCGTGTAAAAACACTGGCTCGGATTGGCTACCATAACGCTGCCTTAGCCTTGTTAAGTTAAACAGGTGTTACACCGAGGACTGTGACCTATCGAGATCTGTTACTCCTCACTAGCCTGGGCAGTGGTCCGCTCGCATTACTGTTAGTATATCAATATATAGTAACGCACCGCTTTTAATGACCAGTAACGTCAACGGCGTTGTAACGACAGGAAAAGTAATTAATTATATTATCCCGTTACTGACAAAATGACGCCGTTATCGCAACACTGTACATGACTATCTCAAAAATGTTACTCTATTGTACATATATCACAATGATCACACATTACATTGAGAAATAGGTTTGAACCAACTAAGCTTTATATCTTAATTTAAGATTGTGAACTGCTGAGATCGTGGCATCTGTAAGACATCTGCACAGCGGGAAAGTGGTCAGCGATACAAGTGAACAGGACGAACCAACAGAGAAGAGAAGAAAGGTGGAAAAATCTCCTGCCACAAGGTGTTCCGGTCATGTGTATCTCATTGGGCAGCCCAGCTCCAGCATCAGTGGCTGTCAACTTCCTACTAATCGCCAGGTGTATCGCCATTCTGGAGTATGGCAAGGATTAAAACACTTACTAGACCAAATGCAGTCAATCACTCATTGCAGTTCCTTTCTCTTCCTCTGTTGTGTTGTCTCTTCTCTTGTTTTTGACTATTTTCCTGTATTTCTCATGGAGGATCATGAAGTGATTGACTGCATTTGGTCTAGTGTTTTAATCCTTGCCATACTCCAGAATGGCAAAACAACATCCAGTGTATCATGGGCTAGAGAACTATTGTCACTGTACAAGCCAACCTAGAAAATCCTGAAGCTACTGGATTACTGAAGGTTTGCCTACCGCTTCAGACTCTGTGTCCCAGCGACAACAGAGGTCTACGAATGGCTGCTTTTGAACCGTCCCTTCACCAGTCGGTGTCTGTGACATGGCGGGCAGAAAGCCCCGCCTTTGTCGCTCTCTGGCAGTTTGTCCCGGAGAGCAACGATGCCGTCCACCCTCTGCTATGTCACAAAAGCCTGGTGACGCAGCTCCACCGGACCGTCAGCCACGTCGACCACGCGATGATGGCCTTGAACGCTGTCGGGTCCCAGACTCTCCTGGGAATTAAAGAAAGAGAAATACAGATATTTCTGTATCCTAATCGTCAGGACATCACCCCTCCTTCCCCTCTGTCTTGCCAGCAATCAGCAGGACCAAACATCACCCTTTATTATGTTAATTAACAGAGCAAGAATGAGGCAGCAGCTCTGTGGTGCACCCAGAAAGTCTAATACTACCGCTACTAATATCCTCTGTAAATATATAGCACATGTATTTGTTTGATACTCTCATTGGCTTTATTGGGTATTTTCTGTCTAGAATAGATTCAAACAATTTTTTCCCCAATTATTTAGCAGATAGATAGATAGATAGATAGATAGATAGATAGATAGATAGATAGATAGATAGATAGATAGATAGATAGATAGATAGATAGATAGATAGATAGATAGATAGATAGATAGATAGATAGATAGATAGAGAGACAGAGAGAGTACTTGGTGAAGCCAATTAGCACCGCCATGATAATGCTAATTTCCGGTACCATTCGTATGGGATTTCCAATATAACATTAGCATGGAGCTAATTGTCGGCCGAGAGTGAAGTCAAATCTTTGATATATTATAATTTCTTTCATTTGATTATTAATGAAACTAATGGTATAAATAAAAAAGCGACCTTATTGATAGATGTTGTACTTGGTGTTTTAGAAAGCCAATTAGCACCGCCATGATAATGCTAATTTCCGCTAGCATTCGTATGGGATTTCCAATATAACATTAGCATGGAGCTAATTGTCGGCCGAGAGTGAAGTCAAATGTTTGATATATTATCATTTCCTTCATTTGATTATTAATGAAACGAATAGTATATTTTTTATTAAATTGAATTATCAATGTATCTTTACCTTATAAAGGATTAAATGTCCACCCCAAGAGGATTTGATGTCTTCAAATGTATTTTTTGTTTTAAGCATAATTGGTTGTCCTGTAGGTCAGTGGATAAGGTGTTGGGCGACAGGCCACTCAGTGCAGGGTTCAAACCCCACTGTGACCTCCTGATCCTGGCTAATAGCCGGTATGCATCGGTTGAGGGGGGACTGGCCCGAACCAAGCCAACGCTACAGGAAAACCTTTTCTTCATTACTACTAATGCTTTACATTAGACAAACAGCCTGCTCGCTCTTTGCTGTTTTAGAAAGCCAATTAGCACCGCCATGATAATGCTAATTTCCGATAGCATTCCTATGGGATTTCCAATATAACATTAGCATCGAGCTAATTGTCGGCCGAGAGTGAAGTCAAATCTTTCATATATTATCATTTCTTTCATTTGATTATTAATGAAACTAATGGTATAAATAAAAAAGCGACCTTATTGATAGATGTTGTACTTGGTGTTTTAGAAAGCCAATTAGCATCGCCATGATAATGCTAATTTCCGCTAGCATTCGTATGGGATTTCCAATATAACATTAGCATGGAGCTAATTGTCGGCCGAGAGTGAAGTCAAATCTTTGATATATTATCATTTCCTTCATTTGATTATTAATGAAACGAATAGTATATTTTTTATTAAATTGAATTATCAATGTATCTTTACCTTATAAAGGATTAAATGTCCACCCCAAGAGGATTTGATGTCTTCAAATGTTTTTTTTGTTTTAAGCATAATTGGTTGTCCTGTAGGTCAGTGGATAAGGTGTTGGGCGACAGGCCACTCAGTGCAGGATTCAAACCCCACTGTGACCTCCTGATCCTGGCTAATAGCCGGTATGCCTTGGTTGAGGGGGGACTGGCCCGAACCAAGCCAACGCTACAGGAAAACCTTTTCTTCATTACTACTAATGGTTTACATTAGACAAACAGCCTGCTCGCTCTTTGCTGTTTTAGAAAGCCAATTAGCACCGCCATGATAATGCTAATTTCCGATAGCATTCCTATGGGATTTCCAATATAACGTTAGCATCCAGCTAATTGTCGGCTGAGAGTGAAGTCAAATCTTTGATATATTATCATTTCCTTCATTTGATTATTAATATAAACTAATAGTATATTTTTTATTCAATTGAATTATCAATGTATCTTTACCTTATAAAGGATTAAATGTCCGCCCCAAGAGGATTTGATCATTTTTTATTATTATCAAACAGTGCTCCTTCACTACAAGTACAACTATACACACATAATAAACATATAACAACATATTTAAAACTTGTAAATCCTGTAAAGCTGCTTTGTGACAACATGTGTTGTGGAAAACCAAAATATATTTCATTGGATTTGATTTGATATTTACATTTTTTTTATTATGTACAACTATTTACTACAGGGCAGGTGGGGCGTTTGGCTCACTAGACCTGTTCAAAAAACTACTTTTTCATTAACACTAATCTTTGGAGGACAACTTTTATTTTTATGTAAGAATCAAAAGAAAACAATTCTGTAAAATACAGTACAGTAGTAATAAAAATAATTGGGGTTAGGTGGGCCATACAGCGAAAAGAGGAGGCGAGAAAAGAGGGTCAGTGTTCAGTGTTCATCAGGGTTCCCACACCTTGGTTAACATAAAATTCAAGGACCTTTCAATGACTTTCCAGGACCAACTTCCTCAAATTCAAGGACTGCACCTGCCAGCATTTACCTACTCTTACCCCTGAATATGTTATCAAAAAACGATGTTAATACAACGCAAATTCAAAAGACTGAATGTCATTTCAAGCCATGCATCCTGAAATTTTTTGTGCATGACATTAAGCGCTGATTCTACGAAAACTTCACTCACACTCAACATGACTGGCAAGTTAGCGATGCACATCTGAGATGACGACATTCACGTAAAATGGCTATAGTTGTTGAAGGATCAACAACTACCTACAGGAAACACTTGCTTTCGGTGCTGAACAAACAAACAAATTTCTCTACAGGAGAATGACCAAACTTTGCCAAGTAAAAGTCAGCATAAGCCCTGTGCAAAATAATGACATGTTGACAGTAGACAAATAATAATAATAATAACAATAATACACATATGCATATACACATACAGTACATACATAAAACAGAGGAGCAAAGCCATATAATGAGATCAAGGACCGTCAAGGACGGCTGTCTTTTATGCCTGTTTTCAAAAACTTTCCAGGGCCTTGAACTTATTTTTTCAGATTCACAAACTTTCAAGGACTTCAAGGACCCGTGGGAACCCTGAAGGTAGCTCTGCGGGACTTGAGGGACTTTGGTTTGTCATCAGGGGCTAATCTCCGGGAAGAAGCAGTGGCCGTGTTTATTTTGCCGAGTCTACCATGCATCAGTCAGCTAGCGGCGGCTAAACGCTTGCAGCTTTCACCTCAGCTGCCTAGGGAGGGGGGGACATGGGGGCCTATCTTCTCAATCACATGGTTTAAGGAGCGAGCCCCCTGGAAAAGATGATGCGCAACTAACCGTCTACTGACAATTCTCTGGAGCGCCCCAGGTCACTCTTGTTTCCCACCAGGATGACGGGGATGTTTTCCGACTGGTGCGCCCAGCGAAGCTGTATGCGCAGCTCCGAAGCCTTCTCAAAGCTGGACTTGTCCGTCACCGAGTTTACAATGATGTAGGCGTCGCCCATCCACATGCACTGATCCTTCAGCCACTGGCTGTTATCCTGTGGAATGGCACCCGGTTAATACAAAAGGCGCAGAACGCTCTGTGGCGTATCACCAATCCTGTGGTTTTAGGTGGTTGTTATCAGCGAGTGACTCGCTCACCTGTTCCCATATGTCCTACAAAAGCAGATTTGTCTCTTCTTCGTTGACGATGATTGACCTATCATATGTGTTTCCTGATGGGAAGAAGGAAGTAAGAAATAAGAACATTTATTCTGAAGTACTCAGCATCTCTTATCACAGTACCAGAGTCACCTATCCCAGTATCTAGACAGTAGGATTTTGACAAATCATCCATCAATCTGAGCCCTGACCGTGGAGTTTTCCTTTAGAGCCAGTGTATTAATCTTTTACACCCACTCTGCCTGGTGTTTGACTACAACTACCTAAGCTCTATTTGAGTAATGGGTGCAGCTGTGGCTGGCTGGAAATAGCAGAAATCAATACACCTTTACCTGCTCTCCCATATGACCCATTACACTGTCTGTTAGTCAGACCAGATTGTGAGGTCCTTGAATTAGCTTAATCCCATGTCCTTGGAACATGTTCTACTAAAAAGCAAGCATTATCTCGCAACAACAAAAGTGCCCACATTGGCACCAAGACTTTACCTGTCTCCTCTGAGTCGTGACTGTCCTCAACTCCACCAAATATCCTCGCCAGACTCGACTTCCCTACGTTGAGCTCGCCAAGAAGCACAACCTTGTAGGTGTGTCCATGGGAGTCGCTCCCGGAGGAGATGACAGAGTCGGATGAATCAGACACGCAGCTGTCACGGTGCTGCTCCCCGGGACCGTAGGAGGTGCAGCGCGTGAGTGTGGAGAGCTCGGCGCTCTGCACTGAGGGCATGGTGGAGCAGAACTCGCGGTGGTCCACTGGTATGCTCCTCCGGTGTAAACTCTGCAGGTTGAAGGGAGGAAAGGGTATACTTCCTCTCCTTTTATCCATGTTCCGCAACTTGTCTCCTTTGTTCAAAGTCATGATTATAATATAAGCAGTTTGTTAATATTGTTTGTCCCACTAAGTAGACAGCCCATATTAGCCTACATTAAATACACTTATTTATTGTTTCTGTTCTGACATATCCCAGCTGCCAATATCTATAAACATAGCAGTTTTTTACAGATAAACATGCCAAACCTGCCTATTTAAAATATATAAACTTAGATGTATATTTGTCCAATGTCTTCTTTCCAACGTCTGAACTCCAATGGTCAAGAAAAATCCGTTTGGTATAGCTCCTTTCGTTTCTCTTCTACAGTGCGGTTCGGTTATGATCAGAGATGAGACGGAGCCCCTTATTTATTGCCCGGTAGGATCGCTGGCGTCAAAAAATAATCAGAAAAAAACAGCAGATTGTTCAGATTTAATGTTAATAAAAATAAAAGATGTTTTAATAAATATATAAAAAGTTCTTACCTCTGGTGTCATGACCTCTGAAACGAAGGATGTTCTTTTTAAACTTGATCGGTCATATTTTAGGACTGCAAAAGTCTTCTCAATGATGGCTTCAGTCTAAAAAAAATATGAAATAAGCACAATATTCAGTAATTAAATTGCTGGAGCTCTTAAAAAAAGGTAAGCTCTACTAAAATGACAAAATAGTGTATTATAATAGCGTATAATAAGAGTATTTAATTAGCTCACTATTTTACACCTTGGTCCATGAACATGTTCCTGGTTTAAAACATGGACCTTCAAGTGTTTTAAAGGGCTTGTTGATAAAGTAGGTGTACTTGTAGCCGGGTAAACTATGTGCAAGACAGGTATCCAAAGTATCCAAGACCAGGACAAAGAAAAACAATATGTCAGGCTAATATCTAAACATGTCTTTGGACTTTACCCATGTTTTAATACAAATATTTACCTGGTTTTCTTCAAAGACAGAAATGTTTCCATCTCTGAGCCTTTTCATTTTCAGGTCAAAAGTGGGGTTTTCAAGCAGGAACATTCTATTGGACCTCAATCTTCTGGACTGCAGGTCTTTTTCTAGAAAAAAACATAATTTTATTAGTGAATTTGTGAAGTGTAATGATGCTTATTGATGTAAATACACCGCACAACATAACATTAGACTTCTTTTCCTGCTGATTATTGGGTGGTATTCCAGATTTTAAATTTTAGTTCAGAAATTGAGTGCTGAAGAAGATTTCCTTTACTGTAACTCACTATTTTTTTAGTCAGTGTAAGACTGTTTTTCTATTGTGGTTTAATATAAATTACCATTGGTGTTACCATGTTTGCCATTAATTAATGAATCTATGGCAGCCCATAGCAGTATTATTTGACCTATTCAATGTTTGGTGAGTGTGACATATTTCTTTGACATTACAGGTACTCAAGAGTATTTGATGCTGCGCTACTGATCACATTAAGTACTTTCATTTATTTTAGTAAGTACATTTATTGAATCATAACAGTCAAGTTTGCAATTATGTTTTCTTGTCAGATATGTGCATATCAGTGTAACTGCTCAGTTGCCTATGTGAGACACGTGAAAATTCACAGAAATATGCACAATTTAAAACTGCAGTGTTGTATCCCTAATTGCAAAAGGACCTTTCGAAAATGTCACCCAGCTTCTGATGGCTCATTTCTCAGAGAACACCACAGGACTAGTTCTTCATGCAGATCTAAGTTTCCATTGAAAAAATACACTCTACACATGTGTGTGTTGTGTGTGTGTATGTATGTCATGTGTCAATTTATCAAGGGTTCACACACAAGGTTGTAATTTGCTGTATTTCAAAAGAATTTGACAGGAATTTTTTTGTCATGTTTCAGGTGGAACAGCAGGACACTGTATTCAGCGCTGGATGGTCAGCCTTGAGGGCCATGTAATATGTGAGGGGATGCAACCCACCTTCTTGACAGGGCTTGCTGCCTTATTTTCGACCTTCTATATCTTTAATATTGAATACCAAGAAGAGGCCTCATGCACTCTTGAATTCATCCAAATGTTAGGTATTTTCACTAAAACATGTGTTTCTTATCTTTTTAATGGTATACTATTGTGAACAAAACATTTTCTGCTTTTTGTTGTGTTGTTAATGTAAGTGAGTTACACAAATTGAGTTTTACACTGTCTGAAGAGACACTATTATTTTTCAGGCGCTTCATTGGTATAAACCCTGAGTGAGGCACCAAGGCTGGACGGGGCAAAGACTTGCCCAAAAAAACTGGCAAAGCCACCAGCAAAAAGATGACAACAGTCAACCCACATGTATCCACTCTGCTGAGAAGACTGATGGACTTTCACTGGGACTTCATTTAAAATGGTGAGATTATTCAGTCCCATTGCACACACACACACACACACACACACACACACACACACACACACACACACACACACACACACACACACACACACACACACACAAAGACACCAGCTTGTCTCATTGCTTTAATTCTTTTTCCCTCACAACTTTTCTCTCTCTCTCTTACAGGGTAGAAAGTCTGAATTGCTGTTATTCACGCACCTCACCTGGTCCCTCAACACAAGCTCCATAACAAAGCCCAGCAGCGTCTCTACTTCCTGTAGACTGAGGAAAGCACACCTTCCACCTCCCATCCTCACCATGTTCTACAGAGGGACTGTAGAGAGCATCCTGAGCGCCTGCATTACCGTCTGGTTCAGGAGCTGCAACATCTCGGAGCCCAAGACCCTACAGCGGATAGTGAGGATAGCCGAGAAGATCATTGGTGTCTCTCTCCCCTCCATCAGTGACATCTACACCACACGCTGCATCCGCAAAGTCACCAGCATTGTGGAAGACCCAACCCACCCATCACACGGTCTCTTCACTCTGATGCCGTCCGGCAAAAGATACAGGAGCATCCGAGCCTCCACCTCCAGACTCTGTAATAGCTTTGTTCACCAGGCAGTCAGGCTCCTCAACTCCCAGACACAGAACTGACACACACCAACACTGATCTGACCCCACACACGCACAAAAAGACTGCACTGAACCCCCCACCAGAAATAGTTGCTGCTCTCCCACAGGACCTATTAACTACCTCAGAACCACTGTGTTCATGTATGTTCCATATGATACAGTATATCACTCATCTCAGACACCACTTAGACCACATTGCACTGTACCAGCTCTTTACACCATTATGTCTCAATTGTCTCTGGCCTGTTGTATTTATTGTAATGTTTTGCTGTGAGATTGCCCTATGCTGCACATTTTGCACAGTCTTGAACTGCTACCCTGCCGCACTTTATGTTGTCTGTTGTACTGTCAATTTGTGTTACACCATGGTTGCGGAGGAACGAAATTTCGTCACACTGTGTACCTGCACTCTGATGTAATGACAATAAAAAGCCACTTGACTTGAAGTTTGTCTGGATTGTTCCTGTTGTTTCATTATCGGAACTGTTATGTTGTGACTAGTTTCATGTCAACATTTCCGAGTCTGAATGCCTTGTTCTTTTATTGCACTATTTTCAGTCAAAGGGTTGTGTTGTTTTTTTGTTTGTTTTTTTTTTTTTTACAAAGAAGGCACTATTTGAATGTAGAGAATTTAAATTATGTTAAAATAAAAGGCAAAGTGCATTAAGAAGCTGTGTTTTTTTCACATTGCAATTACATACTGCTAAATTCACAAATCACATTCTGTTGTAGTTTGTAGATTTTGTTGTAGTTTTGTAGAGTACTACTATTATTATCATAACTATAATTATAAATGTCAGTTATGGAAGCAGTGGTGTATTATTATTATGGTTACTATTAATACTTTTACTACTATTATTGTCACGGTGAGGCGGCCCTCTACCGGCCGCCTCTGTCCACAGCGGCTGTTGTTGTTGCTGTTGTTTGGTGACGTCATGTGCGTCCCTCAGGTGGGCAGAGCCCGTGATCCGTCTCACCTGAGGGTCGTTTGTTTGCCTATATATGTCTTGTCTTTGTACCAGATGACCGCTGGTCATTATATCCTTAATTTGGGGATATTGCACGGGTTTTAGGTTTGCACACTTTCTATTAAACCATCCTTTTTCCCTGAGACTTGGTGTGATCGCTTCTTTTTAGTTGCTCACCCCCGCCCGTCACAGAATGACCAGCCACCCTTCGGAAGCCGCCGAGTCTCTTTTTCTTTCTCCTTCGTTCGTGGTCATGTCTCGTGGTAAGTGTTTGTCTGCGTGGTGTTTTGTGAAGAGTTCCGCCTTGCTTTTGTGTTGTGTTTGTGGCACGGCGTGGACCAGGGCTGTCTGCCCTGGGAAAACTCTTCCTGTCTGTTGTTTGTTAGTTTGTTTGAAGAGCTCCGCCGTGTCTGTGTTTGTGGCACGGCGAGGACCAGGGCGTCTTCCCTGGAAAGGCTCTTCATGTTTTGTGTTGGTTAAAACGTGTGTTCATGTCGACGAATGTGTGGATCAGTGTGCGTGCTCGTTATGTTTAATGTTACATGTTTTGTGTGTGACGCGGTCGCCGCTCGTCACTGTCGCCTCGCTCCCCGTGTGTCTTGTGTTAAATGTGGGGAGTGACTGCGACTCTGGTTTTAGGTTTGCACACTTTCTATTAAACCATCAGTTTTCCCTGAGACTTGGCGAGATCGCTTCCTTTTAGTTGCTCACCCCCGCCCGTCACAATTATTATCATAACTATTATTATAAACTGTTATGGAAGCAGTGGTGGATAATGTAATTGTAATGACAATATAGCCATTATTTTACTTTATTATTATTCTACTTTACAATGTTATTTTATTATATTTTACCATTGTATGTACCTTATGCTTTGGCAATACAAATGTACATATTTGTCATGCCAATAAAGCGCCATTGAATTGGATTGAATTGGATTAGAATGTGGAACATAACACTTCTTACACTGCCCTGATGTCATAATAATGACACATATGAGGATCATTCCATGTACACTATAATTTCAGATCAGATTGTGTAGTGTGACGCAACTGACCATGTTTGCCAAAATGAAGTGTCTCTGGTGTTGGTGTGCAGGGGGAATCCAGGACGAGTCAACAGACACAGACATGAACAAGGAGTCCAGAAGAGAAATCAAACTAAAAGCTAAAAGAAAAGCAAAAGAGGAGACAGAAAACATCATTCCCTTGAGTGAGTGAATGAGTACAATGTTAACAACTTATTTTGTGGCATGTATAGGGACTTATTTAAGGTATTTTTCTTTGAACACAGTTCAGTAAAGCTCAGTATCAGTAAGGTTCATGTAAATGGTTTATTCACTGTGTATCTTTATGCTTGTAGCAGTACTGAAAGTCTTTCCCTTTAGAAAATCATTAATAAATTGCAATAATTAGAATTCACAGGAAACAAACACAGTTACATGTTACTCCTAGGTAGCGTTAAGTAACTTTGGAGTTCATTATTATGGGTCAGGGGCTGTACTGTGATACTGATCACATCACCCTGGTAAAACCTCTATTAATGTCAATACCAGAAAAACAAGCATCAACACAGCTCAACTGAAAAACATTCATCTGACATTCTCATGTAAAATTGATTAGTGTATGTTGAAGAAATTTTTTTTTGTTGTTGCAGAAGCTCCTGTGACCGATGATCTGGATAAGATGATCGATGATCTCTTCCACTTTCTCCAGGACTATTCTTCTGACCTTCCACCTCTAGGTGATCAAGAGACATTCATACAAAATCCCATACTGAAAACACATTTGCTAATTTACTGACATCAACTTGTTCAATACTTATTAATATCAATACCATAGAAGTTTACATTAACACATCAGCATCAGTACGATTCATGTAAATGGTTTATTCACTGTGTATCTTTATGCTTGTAGCAGTACTGGAAGTCTTTTCCTTTTGAAAATCATTAATAAATTGCAATAATCAGAATTCACAGGAAACAAACACAGTTACTCCTAGGTAGCGTTAAGTAACTTTGGAGTTTATTGCTAGAGCCATTAAGTGAAAAATAAGAGAAAAAGAAACAGAAAATAGGTCTGTTCTATAGGATTTCTCTTTTCTTTCTATTTTTGTTGTTATTTTTGTCTGTTTTGTTCTTGTCTTTGTTCTTTTTTGTATTTCTCTGTAAAGCATCCTTGGGTACTTTGAAAGGCGCTATATAAGTGGAAAATATTATTATTATTATTATTATTATTATTATTATGGGTCAGGGGCTGTACTGTGATACTGATCACATCACCCTGGTAAAACCCCTATTAATGTCAATACCAGAAAAACAAGCATAAAAACAGCTCAAATTAAAAACATTCATCTGACATTCTCATGTAAAATTAGAGTATGTTGAAAAAAAAATTTTTGTTGTTGCAGAAACACCTGTTCTGGACTTTTCTTCTCATCTTCCACCTCTAGGTGATCAAGAAACATTCATACAAAAAACACATTTGCTAATTTACTGAAGTTTACATTAACACAGATCAGCTGAAAAATATTCACCTGTTATTACCACACAATATTTAATAAGGGTGTAACGATCTGCGCTGGGCAGAACATGGAGACGGACACAAACGCGGAGGAGAGCGAGATTTAATACAGGAAATTCCAAAAGCAGAGTCGTAGTGGCAGGCAGGGGTCATAACGGGAAGGCAGTCCATACAAGAAATAACAACAGACATACTCGGACAGATAAACCAAACACGACGGGGAAACACGGAACAGGCAGGAATGCAGGCAGCGGAAACAATACTCACAACGAACAGATATACCAAAGCACAAGGCACGAAGTAGACAAAATCACGGATCACACGACTGGGGAATGACGGGACTTTATACATAGAAACTAACTAGGGACAGGTGATGGCACTGACACTGGGCGTGGTAACAAACAAGGAAACACGAAGACAAACGAGCAGGGCGGGACCAGAGCCGTAGAAAGAGAGAGTTGCGACACTCCCATAGACTCCTATTGTAATTCAGGAATGCGGAAGTAAACGTGCCATGGGGAGACCAATAGTTCCAAACATGCTATAGTTCCAGCATTGAACTGCGTATGTTTGAAGCATTTCCGCGGCTGTTTTTCTGGTAAGTTAATGAATTATTCATCGTTTCCCATATCATCCTCCATAAATGTGATTAGTATTACTGTTATAGTTAAGTGGTCACTTGTTGTTAGTTTATTTCTGCATTTTAAATACCTTTAGCTTAAATTACACTTCGCTAGCATTAGCTATGTTATTAAAAGCAGGAATCACTTAGCGGTGCATTAGCCTCAGAGTATTCAGTCACTAGGATAGTTGTTAAATTCAGTAATACCTATATAGATTTGATCATATTGTAATTAATGGTAACTATCTGAAGTAGAAAAGATGGTTGGATTGTAGTGAAGTTACTCTTTGGTTGATTAATTAATTAGCTAGTGTTTCAGTGACAGGTGATAAAACCAGCAGCTTCTACATGGATTTATTTATACAGGATGCAACAATCAACAGGTCTATATATAATCTCAACACAATTTAGTAACAATTTTTTTTATTTAATTACGTATGATGCTTAGGATTGTCATTACCATCATAACATTTAAAATATTTTTTTTTAGGCCAGTGGTGTGATGACCAGACCAGTGGAGCAATGCAGATTGGTAATTACTGCAGTAACTGGTGGAGTGGGGATGAGAAACAGATCCTCCATACCTACTGAAGTTTAAGTAACACTGGGTGGCAGGACATTTGTAGGAGTTAAAGACAGACCAAGCACATTCATGGTAACAATGAAAGTATTTGATGGGGGTGTATTTACAGGTGTTGCATGGCTTTGCTGGCTTTTCTTAGCCATTTTCATCTGGCTTTTACTTCCAAAATGCCCAGTTTTGGACAGTGTGTGTTTTTTCCTCTCAGCCTGGATGTGCTTTGCTGCGATTCTCAACCTCAGCCTGATGTATCTGTTAGCTATTTTTTGTTTAACATCATGGCATGAGGGAAGCCTACTGTCTAAGAGCCTAGCCTCTATCTCCATTAAATGTTTTGCATTAGGGAGTGCCATAAGTGAGGCACTGGTCCTAGTTCGAAACAATTGATCGATTTTCCGAACTAGATCAAAAGCCTCCTGTGATGGCCGACAAAGTGCACCTGACTTGAATTCCTTCAATTTTAGTAAAATACTGTGCTCTTCTTCAGGGCTCTCGTTACTGTGCTTAATTGCAATTTGACATTCATTACAAATTTTGGAATATTTGATTACTTGATTCACAATGTACCCTGTCAGATGATAGAGAGCACAGGTCTCCATTTTTGTGTAGTCAGGTGAGGGTGTAGTCACAGGGTTGTGCTCCAACAGGTCATCCACTCTGATGCCAGGACTGGGAAATTCCTCTTTAGCATCCAGGAAGTCTGCCAATAGGCTACTGTCATCCTCCTGATAGCTTCCTGATTTTAGTGTAATAAGAAACTGTCCAACTGATATTGATCTTAGTGCCTGGTGAAACTCTACAGGAGTTGGGACTGGATTCCTCTGTCTTATGCAGCTAAACAGATTTTCAAGACAGTCTTGTGTAAACCTGCTTGTCAACACAAAAAAGTGTCCCTGGGCCAGCATGTCTTCTTGGATTGACAATATTGTGGATGTTGCCATAATGATTCCTGTTTGCACAGGTTTCCAGCTACCCTGTCGACCAATCTTCAGACCATGAAACAACTGGATCATTTGCTGAAGGAACATGATAGATTTATGATATTGATCGTTATTATGCCTGCTCAGTGCCATTACTGGGTGGCGAGAAGACATGATGTCAAACCAGTGGTTCACCTGCTCCAGGAACCATGCTGTTGTCAGGTAAGAGTCAGGTCGCTGTTCTTGCTCCACCATGTATTTCAGCCCGGCACTTGTTGCTTTGCTAAAGACATTTAATGCAGGGCCTACCTTCATCTTGTCAAAATGACTGGGGTGAAGGGTTTTATGTGACACATTTGGAGCAATTTTTAGTGTCATCCCCTCTTGAAAAGCCACCAAATCTTGCAACGGGCCAATCAAAGCTTCACAGGAAGAGAGCTTCTCCCTCTCCACTATATCTGGAGGAATTGTAAACGTCTGTCCACGGACAAGGGCATTTCTCAAGTTCTTAACTAGATGTGGGACATCTGGCATAAAGTATAGCCTTCTGTCTGGTTTTGCTGGATGTGGAATAGATGTTTTATTATGGTCCACTCCGAAAGCCTTCCACATTGCCCGATTAGGGCTGCCCATGTCAGTGGTGATATTAATAACATGTAGCCCTATGGAGTCTGCTCTGTGAATAATGTCTAAAATGAGTGGTTTATAAACTGCCCCATCAGTGGAGTTACCACTGTAGTGGTAAGCCACTACTTGTTTCCAGCGTGTTGTGCTCCCTGTCAACATAAAAACACATGCATGCGTTGCTTCTCCTGTGTGGCCAGGTAAAGTCACATCCCCATAAAGCTTTCCTGTTCCCAGGTGCAGTTCCACGCTTGGTGTGATTGACATCTCATCAAGAGTCAGCACACATTCCTTCTCCATCTCATTTAGGCTATCTACCTTCAGCTTAAGCATGTCAAACACTTCCCCCAATATTCCTGGTTCCATCTTTATAAACTGTAGTCTTCTTTGCAGGGTTCTAATGTCAGGGAGAGGAATCTTCATGTCCTGCAGGAGCTTGTAGCCTGTTGCGCCTGTAGCAAAATGGAGTTTTATGGCCTTTTTAATGATGTCATTTCCCCATCTGATGCCCCTCTTGCTCTTCATTCCAATTGCATTCATCTGAGTTTTAGAAAAAACTGCTCCAAATTTTTTTTCCCTAACGAAATTTCTTCTCCGTAGGACTGCATTTATTCTTTTTTGTCGTTTAAGGGCTGCTTCTAAACTTTTTATTTGTGTTTTTAGGTTCTCCCTCAGGTCTTTCTCACTTGCCCCTGGCTCACTTGGATGCTGCACACTCGTACTTGGCTCACTGCTTTCTGGTATACCTCTCTCAGTCTCCTCACAGCCTCCACCTTCCCTTATTTCACTTCCCTCACTTTCCCTTCTCTGTCTTTCCTCATTTCCTTCAGTAATATCTGAAATTATTGCATGGCATTGTTAGGTTTAAAAAACGGGGTTAGCAATTGAAATACAAATTAACTTTATTAATTATAATCGTATGAATTATTATTTAAAATCATTCATACCTAATTTTATTTTAGGACAATATGTGTGGTCACTCGTCACTGCAAGAGAAATGACAGGAGATTTTGGGGTTCTCAGAGCAGGGGCCTTCCTTTTCTTAGGCTCAGGACGATGGATAAATATGGTTGGAACAGCATCAGCTTTCAATTTCACTTGGCCTGTTTTGGTTGTCGTGAATTGTTCTCCCTCAAAGTGTGCCTGCAGAATGAGTTTAAATTCCTCACAGAATCTCAGACCACATATCATATCTTTATTTGAAGTCAGGTACGCAATGCAACACAAAAAAGAAACAATAAATCATGATCTGCACATATGGTGTATGAACAGAACTTACTGCACATAGTTTTCTGTTATTGTAATTTCTTGTGATGGTCAGGTTGCTTCTACTGATTTGGGCCAACCACTTTTTTCTTCTGTAGGTATCTTTTGGAAACCCATACATCCGGATCCCTTTCTCTGACCGATTGGTACATCCAAATGCTGCACAGCCAACCATGTTCAATAAGAAATCAATCTGTAGAAGTTTGATGTGAAACGAAAATGTTAGGGATGAATTAATTTATGTATTTAATAATGTTATTTTAGTGTTGTAATGTGGCTAATGAATTAATTTATGTATTTACTGATGTTATTTTTGTCTTGTAATGTGGCTAATGAATTAATTTATGTATTTAATGATGTTATTTTAGTGTTGTAGTGTAGACTACAGAATAAATCTATGTATTAAATGTTAAATGTGTTTTTAGTGTTGTTTTGTGGACTAAATAAATCTATGCCTGAACCTTTAATAGTGCAGGCTGCTTCAACAGGCTATTTGTAACTCTAGTTTTGTTCAAAGATACTATAAAAATTATATCAATAAATATTTATTGAAAGTTGATATAAATATTAAGTTGATATAAAGCAGATTAAGTGTTATATCGCCGGTGGATGGCTCCAGAGCTAGCGAGCTAGTAACGTATTGAATCACATCTGTGGATCTGAGGTAAATAAACTGGATATTTTTTTTCGTCGTGAGATATCGGAAGTGTGGCGTGAGAGCGTGTGAAAACGGTCAAATGCGTGCTGGCAACCCTGTATGTTGTAATATTTACCAGAAATACGGTAACCGCTGATGTCTTTCCCGTTTAAAACCATTCAGTGTTCGTGTTTGATTGGAACTATACGGTCCTCCATGAACCACGTGACCTCTGAGCGGCGAGATCACAGAGTGTCGCAACTCTCTCTTTCTACGGCTCTGGGCGGGACAAACAGGCAGGAAACACGGACATGAGGGAACCCAGAGTGACAGCTACGAGAGGGGGCGTTGCCCTACGTGACAGAACCCCCCCTCAAAGCGTGCCACTCCGGGGCACGCAAGGGCAGACAGGACAGGGACAGCGGACACAGGACAGACCGGAGGGACAGGACCAGACAAAATAGGACGGGGGACCTGGGACACGGCAGGGACTGGAGACAGGGAGACAGGCCAAGAGCTGGGCCGGGACACGGCATGACACGGGACACAGGGGGGCAGGACAGGGCCAGGGCGAGGCACAGGAGCAGGACTGGACCGGACAGGACTGGGGACAGACACTGGAGCGGGGCCAGGGGACAGGGCAGAGGTAAACACTGAGGCAAACACGGCTTGGACGATGGCGACGGGGACAGGAACAAGGTGGGTAACAACTTGGGGAACAGACACGGGGACCGGGACAGAGACGACACCACAGGAAACAGACACAGGAACAGGAACATGGACACGAACAGACACAACCACGGGGACAGGGACCAAAACAAAACCAGGGACGGGACCAGGGAGCAAGGGGAACACAGGCAACGGAACATAGGAGGTACATGGCGGAGCAGGGGGAACACAAAGTCCATGCCCAACAGGGGGCAGCACAGTCTCTTGGGGCACAGGCGCGGCCGGGCGGCGGGCAGCGGGCACAGGCGCGGCCGGGCGGCGGGCAGCGGGCACAGGCGCGGCCGGGCGGCGGGCAGCGGGCACAGGCGCGGCCGGGCGGCGGGCAGCGGGCACAGGCGGAGCCGGGCGGCGGGCAGCGGGCACAGGCGGAGCCGGGCGGCGGGCAGCGGGCACAGGCAGGGTCCGCTGGCGGGCAGCGGGAACAGGCAGGGTCCGCTGGCGGGCAGCGGGAACAGGCAGGGTCCGCTGGCGGGCAGCGGGAACAGGAACCGGCGTGGACGACCCCTCCTGGGTCGCGGGGACAGGAACCGGCGTGGACGACCCCTCCTGGGTCGCGGGGACAGGAACCGGCGTGGACGACCCCTCCTGGGTCGCGGGGACAGGAACCGGCGTGAACGACCTCTCCTGGGTCGCGGGGTCAGGAACAGGCACGGACTGCCGACGGGCAGCAGGGACAGGAACCGGCGTGGACGACCTCTCCTGGGTCGCAGGGACAGGAACCGGCGTGGACGACCTCTCCTGGGTTGCGGGGACAGGAACAGGCACGAACTGCCTACGGGCAGCGGGGACAGGAATCCGAGGTGAGGAGATGCACTCGGGGGGCGGAGCCACCAAGCCGACGTTCTCGGGGGGCGGAACCGCCAAGCCGACGTCCTCGGGGGGCGGAACCGCCAAGCCGACGTCCTCGGGGGGCGGAACCGCCAAGCCGACGTCCTCGGGGGGCGGAACCGCCAAGCCGACGTCCTCGGGGGGCGGAACCGCCAAGCCGACGTCCTCGGGGGGCGGAACCGCCAAGCCGACGTCCTCGGGGGGCGGAACCGCCAAGCCGACGTCCTCGGGGGGCGGAACCGCCAAGCCGACGTCCTCGGGGGGCGGAACCGCCAAGCCGACGTCCTCGGGGGGCGGAACCGCCAAGCCGACGTCCTCGGGGGGCGGAGCCACTATACTGACGTCATCGGGGGGCGTGTCCGCCAAGCCGACGTGGCTTGTACTCCCCCCCAAAAAATACTTGGGGGTGTCGTGATGTATAGCTGGCGGGGTCAGCGGCGGTAGGTCCTCCTCCTCAGGGTCCTGGGTGAGCCTGGAAAAATACACAGACACAGAAGCCCCTCGGCGGCTCTCTCTGCGACGGCTCCGCCTCCTCTGAGGCGTCGGGAGCTCGCAGAAGCCATCGAGAGCCAACCGAGGGTTTAGCAAACGCCAGTCTGTGCACTCAATCCGTCTGCCCGCGACTTGTACTATAGGTTTCTCCTCCCTATAGTGATCAAGCCGGGCAGACACGTAGCGCTCAACAGGAGTCTCGACGCGAAAGCCAGTCGAAAACGAAAGTGACTGGGCTTTCGTTGGTGCGCGTCGAGACTTCCGTGTTCCCACAGCGCCAGGGGAATTTCTGTCTCTGGTTCGTTCACACTGTGATATCGGAGAGTTGAACTGGACCGAACCAGCCAACATCTCATCGCAGCGATTAAACTCACCAGAGTCTCGCTCCCTCGCTGTGTCCTTGTAAGATCCGTGATTATGTAACGATCTGCGCTGGGCAGAACATGGAGACGGACACAAACGCGGAGGAGAGCGAGATTTAATACAGGAAATTCCAAAAGCAGAGTCGTAGTGGCAGGCAGGGGTCATAACGGGAAGGCAGTCCATACAAGAAATAACAACAGACATACTCGGACAGATAAACCAAACACGACGGGGAAACACGGAACAGGCAGGAATGCAGGCAGCGGAAACAATACTCACAACGAACAGATATACCAAAGCACAAGGCACGAAGTAGACAAAATCACGGATCACACGACTGGGGAATGACGGGACTTTATACATAGAAACTAACTAGGGACAGGTGATGGCACTGACACTGGGCGTGGTAACAAACAAGGAAACACGAAGACAAACGAGCAGGGCGGGACAAACAGGCAGGAAACACGGACATGAGGGAACCCAGAGTGACAGCTACGAGAGGGGGCGTTGCCCTACGTGACAAAGGGCTTCTTGAAAAAAAATTTTTTGCAGAAGGAACTATGAAATATGTGTTCTCGACATCTGTCAGGAACCCTCACAGGCTCCCTTGGACAAGACTGAGGTCTCTTGCACCCTGCATGTAGGTGACCAAGAGACATTCATACAGAATCCTATGCTGATTACACGTTTGCTAATTTACTGACATCAACCTGTTCAATAGCTAGTAATATAAATAAGAGAGACTCTTACATTTACAGAAATCAGCTGAAAAATATTAACCTGTTATTACCATTTAATATTTAATAAGGGCGTGTTGAAAAAAAATCTTTTTTTTTGCAGAAGGAACTTTGAAAGGAACTCTCAACGAGTCCTGTCAGGAGATCTTGCAACTCACCTCTAGCCTGTTCCTGTGTCTTCATGTTGTTGTTGTTGTTGTGGTGTTTGTCCCTCAGGTGGGCGGAGCCCGCGATCCGTCTCACAGTCTTGTTGTTGTTGTTGTTGTGGTGTTTGTCCCTCAAGTTGGCGGAGCCCGTGATCCGTCTCACAGTCGTGTTTTTGTTGTTGTTGTGGTGTTTGTCCCTCAGGTGGGCGGAGCCCGCGATCCGTCTCACCTGAGGGTCGTTTGTTTGTCTATGTATGTCTTGTCTTTGTACCAGTTGACCGCTGGTTATTATACCCTTAATTTTGAACAAGTCACGGGTTTTTGGTTTACGCACTTATTCTATTAAACCATACATTTTCCCTAAGACTTGGCGTGATCGTTTCCTTTTTGTTTCACTCACCCTGCCCGTCACACATGCAAGTCTGTCAACATCGACTTTTCATCATCAGTTTAGGCTCCCATAATCCCTCATGTTCTGTTTTTACAATATAAAATATACAAATATATGCCTGTTCAGTTGTCTAGTCCGTGGGGTTAGTGTTGAAAACACAGCTTGTGGTCTTAGCAGCCTAGGAGGAGGCCGACAGAGTCCGGCTCTCTCAGAGCACTGTGAGGTTGTGGCAGGTCTTGGACTTTTGTCGGAAGGCCATCTTCTTGTTCTTCCGGGCAACCATGTGTTGGTGTATAGTACACCACTGTATAGTACAGTACTATATGGAAAAAAAGAAATAATTAATCAGCTCAAAGACACACTCAAACGCTTTTCTTTTTCACCCTCCCCCACAACCTTAGGTTCAAAAACACAAACATACCTGTATGTGCGGAGATGACGTCATTTAGCGCGTTCTAGCAGCCAAAAGCGTTTTTTTAATTTTAAACACATCCAGCAGAACAATGAACTGATGGTTCACACCATCACCCCCCCCCTCACCCGTCTACCTATAAGTGGCTGCATGTACATAGCAAAGGGTGGCCTAATGGAATGCAAATATCCCCAGAACTGCCCCCTGGTGGAGACCAGGTGGAAAAAGTGTGGAATGAAAATGTTGGGACTCCTAGTGTTAAAACTACATTCCCAGAGATTGATGCTATGGCTTTGAAATTGGTACCAAACGATAGGTAATAACATTTTCATTTATCTGGTATAAAACACATAGACACTATGTACATTTCAACTATATTTAATGCAAAAACATACATATTTTTGATGCTTGGAAAGGATGACATCTTATGATACATGACCAGTGTTGGGAACGTTACTTTAAAAAAGTAATTAGTTATAGTTACTCACTACTTGTTCAAAAACGTAACTGAGTTAGTAACTGAATTACTCTATAATACAAGTAACTCGTTACCAGGGAAAGTAACTATTTGCATTACAGTAAAAAAAAAGTTATATGCCAATGAATAAGGATTTTTTGAAAAAGCAGTTTTCACAGTCAGTTGAAATGAGTATTTATTGCACATCAACAGACCAGTGCAGGATAAAATCCTTTAAAATCCCAAATCTTTGTAAATAATAATAATAATAAAAAGCAAAAGTAAACAGTTACACTATATAAAGTGCATTTAAATCAAATATCAAATATATTTGTATAGCGCTTTTCACAACATATGTTGTCACAAAGCGCTTTACAGTATTTACAAAGTTAACAATACTATGGGTCCAAATCCCTTATGAGCAAGCCAAAGGCGACAGTGGCAAGGAAAAACTCCCTAGATGGTGGGGAATAGGAAGAAACCTTGGGAGGACCAAGACTCAAAAGGGAACCCATCCTCCATTGGGCGGCCCGTTAACACACAAATTACACAAAAACTAATTATACAGACTAATACACAAGTTACAAATAAATCACACAATCAGACTAAGTATAAGGTAACTAGAATGAAAGTTCTGGGTGCTGATATTGTCAATGTAAATGTCTTATGATGAACGCCAGGTTTTCATTCCATGTCGGAGCGATGATACTGGAATTGTAGGCTCCAACTGCAGTGTTACTCCCCAAGTGAACCTCGGAGAAGAAAGATATGTGATGTGGTAAATATGTAACAGATTATTCAAAGGCCAAACTACATCTATTTACATATTTACATTGACATCTATCAAATTAAATTAAATTCTCTCAACCTGAAACAACTGGATTGTTCAGAACAGAAGTAAACTTAAGAATAAAACCTCTATTCTTAAATAAATCAAATACCCAGTCTGGTAGACATTCAGGAACTTCAAGTATTTTCTTAAATAATGTTTATATCGCCACCTTGAAAATGATAATTTTTCTTCGGCTTGCTTCTGACTCGCTATTTCTGCCTCTTCTCCGTTTTTGTCGTGTCACTGGTGTGCTTTGGCGCGCGTGTAAAAACACTGGCTCGGATTGGCTACCATAACGCTGCCTTAGCCTTGTTAAGTTAAACAGGTGTTACACCGAGGACTGTGACCTATCGAGATCTGTTACTCCTCACTAGCCTGGGCAGTGGTCCGCTCGCATTACTGTTAGTATATCAATATATAGTAACGCACCGCTTTTAATGACCAGTAACGTCAACGGCGTTGTAACGACAGGAAAAGTAATTAATTATATTATCCCGTTACTGACAAAATGACGCCGTTATCGCAACACTGTACATGACTATCTCAAAAATGTTACTCTATTGTACATATATCACAATGATCACACATTACATTGAGAAATAGGTTTGAACCAACTAAGCTTTATATCTTAATTTAAGATTGTGAACTGCTGAGATCGTGGCATCTGTAAGACATCTGCACAGCGGGAAAGTGGTCAGCGATACAAGTGAACAGGACGAACCAACAGAGAAGAGAAGAAAGGTGGAAAAATCTCCTGCCACAAGGTGTTCCGGTCATGTGTATCTCATTGGGCAGCCCAGCTCCAGCATCAGTGGCTGTCAACTTCCTACTAATCGCCAGGTGTATCGCCATTCTGGAGTATGGCAAGGATTAAAACACTTACTAGACCAAATGCAGTCAATCACTCATTGCAGTTCCTTTCTCTTCCTCTGTTGTGTTGTCTCTTCTCTTGTTTTTGACTATTTTCCTGTATTTCTCATGGAGGATCATGAAGTGATTGACTGCATTTGGTCTAGTGTTTTAATCCTTGCCATACTCCAGAATGGCAAAACAACATCCAGTGTATCATGGGCTAGAGAACTATTGTCACTGTACAAGCCAACCTAGAAAATCCTGAAGCTACTGGATTACTGAAGGTTTGCCTACCGCTTCAGACTCTGTGTCCCAGCGACAACAGAGGTCTACGAATGGCTGCTTTTGAACCGTCCCTTCACCAGTCGGTGTCTGTGACATGGCGGGCAGAAAGCCCCGCCTTTGTCGCTCTCTGGCAGTTTGTCCCGGAGAGCAACGATGCCGTCCACCCTCTGCTATGTCACAAAAGCCTGGTGACGCAGCTCCACCGGACCGTCAGCCACGTCGACCACGCGATGATGGCCTTGAACGCTGTCGGGTCCCAGACTCTCCTGGGAATTAAAGAAAGAGAAATACAGATATTTCTGTATCCTAATCGTCAGGACATCACCCCTCCTTCCCCTCTGTCTTGCCAGCAATCAGCAGGACCAAACATCACCCTTTATTATGTTAATTAACAGAGCAAGAATGAGGCAGCAGCTCTGTGGTGCACCCAGAAAGTCTAATACTACCGCTACTAATATCCTCTGTAAATATATAGCACATGTATTTGTTTGATACTCTCATTGGCTTTATTGGGTATTTTCTGTCTAGAATAGATTCAAACAATTTTTTCCCCAATTATTTAGCAGATAGATAGATAGATAGATAGATAGATAGATAGATAGATAGATAGATAGATAGATAGATAGATAGATAGATAGATAGATAGATAGATAGATAGATAGATAGATAGATAGATAGATAGATAGATAGATAGATAGATAGATAGATAGATAGATAGATAGATAGAGAGAGAGAGAGACAGAGAGAGTACTTGGTGAAGCCAATTAGCACCGCCATGATAATGCTAATTTCCGGTACCATTCGTATGGGATTTCCAATATAACATTAGCATGGAGCTAATTGTCGGCCGAGAGTGAAGTCAAATCTTTGATATATTATAATTTCTTTCATTTGATTATTAATGAAACTAATGGTATAAATAAAAAAGCGACCTTATTGATAGATGTTGTACTTGGTGTTTTAGAAAGCCAATTAGCACCGCCATGATAATGCTAATTTCCGCTAGCATTCGTATGGGATTTCCAATATAACATTAGCATGGAGCTAATTGTCGGCCGAGAGTGAAGTCAAATGTTTGATATATTATCATTTCCTTCATTTGATTATTAATGAAACGAATAGTATATTTTTTATTAAATTGAATTATCAATGTATCTTTACCTTATAAAGGATTAAATGTCCACCCCAAGAGGATTTGATGTCTTCAAATGTATTTTTTGTTTTAAGCATAATTGGTTGTCCTGTAGGTCAGTGGATAAGGTGTTGGGCGACAGGCCACTCAGTGCAGGGTTCAAACCCCACTGTGACCTCCTGATCCTGGCTAATAGCTGGTATGCATCGGTTGAGGGGGGACTGGCCCGAACCAAGCCAACGCTACAGGAAAACCTTTTCTTCATTACTACTAATGCTTTACATTAGACAAACAGCCTGCTCGCTCTTTGCTGTTTTAGAAAGCCAATTAGCACCGCCATGATAATGCTAATTTCCGATAGCATTCCTATGGGATTTCCAATATAACATTAGCATCGAGCTAATTGTCGGCCGAGAGTGAAGTCAAATCTTTCATATATTATCATTTCTTTCATTTGATTATTAATGAAACTAATGGTATAAATAAAAAAGCGACCTTATTGATAGATGTTGTACTTGGTGTTTTAGAAAGCCAATTAGCATCGCCATGATAATGCTAATTTCCGCTAGCATTCGTATGGGATTTCCAATATAACATTAGCATGGAGCTAATTGTCGGCCGAGAGTGAAGTCAAATCTTTGATATATTATCATTTCCTTCATTTGATTATTAATGAAACGAATAGTATATTTTTTATTAAATTGAATTATCAATGTATCTTTACCTTATAAAGGATTAAATGTCCACCCCAAGAGGATTTGATGTCTTCAAATGTTTTTTTTGTTTTAAGCATAATTGGTTGTCCTGTAGGTCAGTGGATAAGGTGTTGGGCGACAGGCCACTCAGTGCAGGATTCAAACCCCACTGTGACCTCCTGATCCTGGCTAATAGCCGGTATGCCTTGGTTGAGGGGGGACTGGCCCGAACCAAGCCAACGCTACAGGAAAACCTTTTCTTCATTACTACTAATGGTTTACATTAGACAAACAGCCTGCTCGCTCTTTGCTGTTTTAGAAAGCCAATTAGCACCGCCATGATAATGCTAATTTCCGATAGCATTCCTATGGGATTTCCAATATAACGTTAGCATCCAGCTAATTGTCGGCTGAGAGTGAAGTCAAATCTTTGATATATTATCATTTCCTTCATTTGATTATTAATATAAACTAATAGTATATTTTTTATTCAATTGAATTATCAATGTATCTTTACCTTATAAAGGATTAAATGTCCGCCCCAAGAGGATTTGATCATTTTTTATTATTATCAAACAGTGCTCCTTCACTACAAGTACAACTATACACACATAATAAACATATAACAACATATTTAAAACTTGTAAATCCTGTAAAGCTGCTTTGTGACAACATGTGTTGTGGAAAACCAAAATATATTTCATTGGATTTGATTTGATATTTACATTTTTTTTATTATGTACAACTATTTACTACAGGGCAGGTGGGGCGTTTGGCTCACTAGACCTGTTCAAAAAACTACTTTTTCATTAACACTAATCTTTGGAGGACAACTTTTATTTTTATGTAAGAATCAAAAGAAAACAATTCTGTAAAATACAGTACAGTAGTAATAAAAATAATTGGGGTTAGGTGGGCCATACAGCGAAAAGAGGAGGCGAGAAAAGAGGGTCAGTGTTCAGTGTTCATCAGGGTTCCCACACCTTGGTTAACATAAAATTCAAGGACCTTTCAATGACTTTCCAGGACCAACTTCCTCAAATTCAAGGACTGCACCTGCCAGCATTTACCTACTCTTACCCCTGAATATGTTATCAAAAAACGATGTTAATACAACGCAAATTCAAAAGACTGAATGTCATTTCAAGCCATGCATCCTGAAATTTTTTGTGCATGACATTAAGCGCTGATTCTACGAAAACTTCACTCACACTCAACATGACTGGCAAGTTAGCGATGCACATCTGAGATGACGACATTCACGTAAAATGGCTATAGTTGTTGAAGGATCAACAACTACCTACAGGAAACACTTGCTTTCGGTGCTGAACAAACAAACAAATTTCTCTACAGGAGAATGACCAAACTTTGCCAAGTAAAAGTCAGCATAAGCCCTGTGCAAAATAATGACATGTTGACAGTAGACAAATAATAATAATAATAACAATAATACACATATGCATATACACATACAGTACATACATAAAACAGAGGAGCAAAGCCATATAATGAGATCAAGGACCGTCAAGGACGGCTGTCTTTTATGCCTGTTTTCAAAAACTTTCCAGGGCCTTGAACTTATTTTTTCAGATTCACAAACTTTCAAGGACTTCAAGGACCCGTGGGAACCCTGAAGGTAGCTCTGCGGGACTTGAGGGACTTTGGTTTGTCATCAGGGGCTAATCTCCGGGAAGAAGCAGTGGCCGTGTTTATTTTGCCGAGTCTACCATGCATCAGTCAGCTAGCGGCGGCTAAACGCTTGCAGCTTTCACCTCAGCTGCCTAGGGAGGGGGGGACATGGGGGCCTATCTTCTCAATCACATGGTTTAAGGAGCGAGCCCCCTGGAAAAGATGATGCGCAACTAACCGTCTACTGACAATTCTCTGGAGCGCCCCAGGTCACTCTTGTTTCCCACCAGGATGACGGGGATGTTTTCCGACTGGTGCGCCCAGCGAAGCTGTATGCGCAGCTCCGAAGCCTTCTCAAAGCTGGACTTGTCCGTCACCGAGTTTACAATGATGTAGGCGTCGCCCATCCACATGCACTGATCCTTCAGCCACTGGCTGTTATCCTGTGGAATGGCACCCGGTTAATACAAAAGGCGCAGAACGCTCTGTGGCGTATCACCAATCCTGTGGTTTTAGGTGGTTGTTATCAGCGAGTGACTCGCTCACCTGTTCCCATATGTCCTACAAAAGCAGATTTGTCTCTTCTTCGTTGACGATGATTGACCTATCATATGTGTTTCCTGATGGGAAGAAGGAAGTAAGAAATAAGAACATTTATTCTGAAGTACTCAGCATCTCTTATCACAGTACCAGAGTCACCTATCCCAGTATCTAGACAGTAGGATTTTGACAAATCATCCATCAATCTGAGCCCTGACCGTGGAGTTTTCCTTTAGAGCCAGTGTATTAATCTTTTACACCCACTCTGCCTGGTGTTTGACTACAACTACCTAAGCTCTATTTGAGTAATGGGTGCAGCTGTGGCTGGCTGGAAATAGCAGAAATCAATACACCTTTACCTGCTCTCCCATATGACCCATTACACTGTCTGTTAGTCAGACCAGATTGTGAGGTCCTTGAATTAGCTTAATCCCATGTCCTTGGAACATGTTCTACTAAAAAGCAAGCATTATCTCGCAACAACAAAAGTGCCCACATTGGCACCAAGACTTTACCTGTCTCCTCTGAGTCGTGACTGTCCTCAACTCCACCAAATATCCTCGCCAGACTCGACTTCCCTACGTTGAGCTCGCCAAGAAGCACAACCTTGTAGGTGTGTCCATGGGAGTCGCTCCCGGAGGAGATGACAGAGTCGGATGAATCAGACACGCAGCTGTCACGGTGCTGCTCCCCGGGACCGTAGGAGGTGCAGCGCGTGAGTGTGGAGAGCTCGGCGCTCTGCACTGAGGGCATGGTGGAGCAGAACTCGCGGTGGTCCACTGGTATGCTCCTCCGGTGTAAACTCTGCAGGTTGAAGGGAGGAAAGGGTATACTTCCTCTCCTTTTATCCATGTTCCGCAACTTGTCTCCTTTGTTCAAAGTCATGATTATAATATAAGCAGTTTGTTAATATTGTTTGTCCCACTAAGTAGACAGCCCATATTAGCCTACATTAAATACACTTATTTATTGTTTCTGTTCTGACATATCCCAGCTGCCAATATCTATAAACATAGCAGTTTTTTACAGATAAACATGCCAAACCTGCCTATTTAAAATATATAAACTTAGATGTATATTTGTCCAATGTCTTCTTTCCAACGTCTGAACTCCAATGGTCAAGAAAAATCCGTTTGGTATAGCTCCTTTCGTTTCTCTTCTACAGTGCGGTTCGGTTATGATCAGAGATGAGACGGAGCCCCTTATTTATTGCCCGGTAGGATCGCTGGCGTCAAAAAATAATCAGAAAAAAACAGCAGATTGTTCAGATTTAATGTTAATAAAAATAAAAGATGTTTTAATAAATATATAAAAAGTTCTTACCTCTGGTGTCATGACCTCTGAAACGAAGGATGTTCTTTTTAAACTTGATCGGTCATATTTTAGGACTGCAAAAGTCTTCTCAATGATGGCTTCAGTCTAAAAAAAATATGAAATAAGCACAATATTCAGTAATTAAATTGCTGGAGCTCTTAAAAAAAGGTAAGCTCTACTAAAATGACAAAATAGTGTATTATAATAGCGTATAATAAGAGTATTTAATTAGCTCACTATTTTACACCTTGGTCCATGAACATGTTCCTGGTTTAAAACATGGACCTTCAAGTGTTTTAAAGGGCTTGTTGATAAAGTAGGTGTACTTGTAGCCGGGTAAACTATGTGCAAGACAGGTATCCAAAGTATCCAAGACCAGGACAAAGAAAAACAATATGTCAGGCTAATATCTAAACATGTCTTTGGACTTTACCCATGTTTTAATACAAATATTTACCTGGTTTTCTTCAAAGACAGAAATGTTTCCATCTCTGAGCCTTTTCATTTTCAGGTCAAAAGTGGGGTTTTCAAGCAGGAACATTCTATTGGACCTCAATCTTCTGGACTGCAGGTCTTTTTCTAGTGTCTGCAAACAGAAAAAAACATAATTTTATTAGTGAATTTGTGAAGTGTAATGATGCTTATTGATGTAAATACACCGCACAACATAACATTAGACTTCTTTTCCTGCTGATTATTGGGTGGTATTCCAGATTTTAAATTTTAGTTCAGAAATTGAGTGCTGAAGAAGATTTCCTTTACTGTAACTCACTATTTTTTTAGTCAGTGTAAGACTGTTTTTCTATTGTGGTTTAATATAAATTACCATTGGTGTTACCATGTTTGCCATTAATTAATGAATCTATGGCAGCCCATAGCAGTATTATTTGACCTATTCAATGTTTGGTGAGTGTGACATATTTCTTTGACATTACAGGTACTCAAGAGTATTTGATGCTGCGCTACTGATCACATTAAGTACTTTCATTTATTTTAGTAAGTACATTTATTGAATCATAACAGTCAAGTTTGCAATTATGTTTTCTTGTCAGATATGTGCATATCAGTGTAACTGCTCAGTTGCCTATGTGAGACACGTGAAAATTCACAGAAATATGCACAATTTAAAACTGCAGTGTTGTATCCCTAATTGCAAAAGGACCTTTCGAAAATGTCACCCAGCTTCTGATGGCTCATTTCTCAGAGAACACCACAGGACTAGTTCTTCATGCAGATCTAAGTTTCCATTGAAAAAATACACTCTACACATGTGTGTGTTGTGTGTGTGTATGTATGTCATGTGTCAATTTATCAAGGGTTCACACACAAGGTTGTAATTTGCTGTATTTCAAAAGAATTTGACAGGAATTTTTTTGTCATGTTTCAGGTGGAACAGCAGGACACTGTATTCAGCGCTGGATGGTCAGCCTTGAGGGCCATGTAATATGTGAGGGGATGCAACCCACCTTCTTGACAGGGCTTGCTGCCTTATTTTCTATCTTCTACATCTTCAATCTCGAATACCAAGAAGAGGCCTCATGCACTCTTGAATTCATCCAAAGGTTAGGTATTTTCACTAAAACATGTGTTTCTTATCTCTTTAATGGTATACTATTGTGAACAAAACATTTTCTGCTTTTTGTTGTGTTGTTAATGTAAGTGAGTTACACAAATTGAGTTTTACACTGTCTGAAGAGACACTATTATTTTTCAGGCGCTTCATTGGTATAAACCCTGAGTGAGGCACCAAGGCTGGACGGGGCAAAGACTTGTCCAAAAAAACTGGCAAAGCCACCAGCAAAAAGATGACAACAGTCAACCCACATGTATCCACTCTGCTGAGAAGACTGATGGACTTTCACTGGGACTTCATTTAAAATGGTGAGATTATTCAGTCCCATTGCACACACACACACACACACACACACACACACACACACACACACACACACACACACACAAAGACACCAGCTTGTCTCATTGCTTTAATTCTTTTTCCCTCACAACTTTTCTCTCTCTCTCTTACAGGGTAGAAAGTCTGAATTGCTGTTATTCACGCACCTCACCTGGTCCCTCAACACAAGCTCCATAACAAAGCCCAGCAGCGTCTCTACTTCCTGTAGACTGAGGAAAGCACACCTTCCACCTCCCATCCTCACCATGTTCTACAGAGGGACTGTAGAGAGCATCCTGAGCGCCTGCATTACCGTCTGGTTCAGGAGCTGCAACATCTCGGAGCCCAAGACCCTACAGCGGATAGTGAGGATAGCCGAGAAGATCATTGGTGTCTCTCTCCCCTCCATCAGTGACATCTACACCACACGCTGCATCCGCAAAGTCACCAGCATTGTGGAAGACCCAACCCACCCATCACACGGTCTCTTCACTCTGATGCCGTCCGGCAAAAGATACAGGAGCATCCGAGCCTCCACCTCCAGACTCTGTAATAGCTTTGTTCACCAGGCAGTCAGGCTCCTCAACTCCCAGACACAGAACTGACACACACCAACACTGATCTGACCCCACACACGCACAAAAAGACTGCACTGAACCCCCCACCAGAAATAGTTGCTGCTCTCCCACAGGACCTATTAACTACCTCAGAACCACTGTGTTCATGTATGTTCCATATGATACAGTATATCACTCATCTCAGACACCACTTAGACCACATTGCACTGTACCAGCTCTTTACACCATCATGTCTCAATTGTCTCTGGCCTGTTGTATTTATTGTAATGTTTTGCTGTGAGATTGCCCTATGCTGCACATTTTGCACAGTCTTG
The DNA here is from genome assembly GCF_052324685.1 of Brachyhypopomus gauderio. NCBI lineage: Eukaryota > Metazoa > Chordata > Actinopteri > Gymnotiformes > Hypopomidae > Brachyhypopomus > Brachyhypopomus gauderio. The sequence goes on along the minus strand of NW_027507026.1, from coordinate 26,813 downwards.
AATTGCTACCCTGCCGCACTTTATGTTGTCTGTTGTACTGTCAATTTGTGTTACACCATGGTTGCGGAGGAACGAAATTTCGTCACACTGCGTACCTGCACTCTGATGTAATGACAATAAAAAGCCACTTGACTTGAAGTTTGTCTGGATTGTTCCTGTTGTTTCATTATCGGAACTGTTATGTTGTGACTAGTTTCATGTCAACATTTCCAAGTCTGAATGCCTTGTTCTTTTATTGCACTATTTTCAGTCAAAGGGTTGTGTTGTTTTTTTGTTTGTTTTTTTTTTTTTACAAAGAAGGCACTATTTGAATGTAGAGAATTTAAATTATGTTAAAATAAAAGGCAAAGTGCATTAAGAAGCTGTGTTTTTTTCACATTGCAATTACATACTGCTAAATTCACAAATCACATTCTGTTGTAGTTTGTAGATTTTGTTGTAGTTTTGTAGAGTACTACTATTATTATCATAACTATAATTATAAATGTCAGTTATGGAAGCAGTGGTGTATTATTATTATGGTTACTATTAATACTTTTACTACTATTATTGTCACGGTGAGGCGGCCCTCTACCGGCCGCCTCTGTCCACAGCGGCTGTTGTTGTTGCTGTTGTTTGGTGACGTCATGTGCGTCCCTCAGGTGGGCAGAGCCCGTGATCCGTCTCACCTGAGGGTCGTTTGTTTGCCTATATATGTCTTGTCTTTGTACCAGATGACCGCTGGTCATTATATCCTTAATTTGGGGATATTGCACGGGTTTTAGGTTTGCACACTTTCTATTAAACCATCCTTTTTCCCTGAGACTTGGTGTGATCGCTTCCTTTTAGTTGCTCACCCCCGCCCGTCACAGAATGACCAGCCACCCTTCGGAAGCCGCCGAGTCTCTTTTTCTTTCTCCTTCGTTCGTGGTCATGTCTCGTGGTAAGTGTTTGTCTGCGTGGTGTTTTGTGAAGAGTTCCGCCTTGCTTTTGTGTTGTGTTTGTGGCACGGCGTGGACCAGGGCTGTCTGCCCTGGGAAAACTCTTCCTGTCTGTTGTTTGTTAGTTTGTTTGAAGAGCTCCGCCGTGTCTGTGTTTGTGGCACGGCGAGGACCAGGGCGTCTTCCCTGGAAAGGCTCTTCATGTTTTGTGTTGGTTAAAACGTGTGTTCATGTCGACGAATGTGTGGATCAGTGTGCGTGCTCGTTATGTTTAATGTTACATGTTTTGTGTGTGACGCGGTCGCCGCTCGTCACTGTCGCCTCGCTCCCCGTGTGTCTTGTGTTAAATGTGGGGAGCGACTGCGACTCTGAGCGGCGCGCGTCACTGTGTGTTTATGTCGAGTGCGCATGTGTAGGTCCCGTCTGTCTGTTTGTGCACCGTTTTTGTTTGCTTGTCTAGTCTTTGCATGTGTGTTGTGTCCTAGCGTGTTGTCAACTGTTTGCGTGTAATTCCACGCATGCTCCTCCCCGTGAATGTGTGTTTGGGGGGGGACCGGCTGTGGTCCCGTGCCATGGGGTGTGGCATGGAGGGCGTCGCTCCTGAGGGAGGCCCTGAATAGGGTAGGGCGCGTTTGTGGTGTGTGTGTGTGTGTGTGTGTGTGTGTGTGCGCGTGCTGTTCTCTGTGCAGGTGCTTCTCCTTGGCGGTGTTCCTGGACCTTGTGGGGGTCTCCACCTGGCAGGAGCCCTCTTGTGTTGTGGGGTGACCGGAGCCCGGTCATGAAGAGCCCCTCCCTAGAGGGCTGGGGCCCCCGGATGTTTGGGGACCATGGGGCTCCGGTCTGAAAAGCTCCTGCTGAGGAGGGAGATCCTCCCTCCTGCCCGGGGTGACCAGGAGGCCCTTGGGGCTGCTCCCTAGCCCGTTTTGGGGGTGCTCTGGGCATCGGTCTCTGGCGCTCCTGGGTTGGGTGGAGGAGTCCACCTTGCGAGGAGAGGCCCCGGGAGGGGTTGGCTTCCCAGGAGGCTGGGGTGACCCCTAGCAGAAGGCAGGGGTCAGCTCTGGGAGGAGGTAGGTCCAGGAGGTGAAGTAGCCACGCCTTGGAGAGGTAGCCTGCACACACACACACATACACGAGGGACGAGAGAGGAGCTGTAGCCCCTCGTCCTCACACCTGTGGGGCTCACCGGCTGAAGGCCGGTTAGGGCGTGAGGGCCCTGTGACCGACTGGGGCGTGGTTTTGTGTTAACGGCCCGGTCGGTCCAGGGTCCCGCCCGGGGAGGCGAGCTGAGTAATGAGTGTTTTTGTGTTTCAGCTCCCGGACTCAGGAGGTGTCCATGCCTGTCCCTGCCTTCCTGCCCCTTCGTGTTTTGTGTGCAGCCGCTGTGTGCCACACACCCAGTGGAGGGGAGTGCGGCTTGGTGGGGGGGGTCTGTCACGGTGAGGCGGCCCTCTACCGGCCGCCTCTGTCCACAGCGGCTGTTGTTGTTGTTGTTGTTTGGTGACGTCATGTGCGTCCCTCAGGTATGCAGAGCCCGTGATCCGTCTCACCTGAGGGTCGTTTGTTTGCCTATATATGTCTTGTCTTTGTACCAGTTGACCGCTGCTCATTATATCCTTAATTTGGAGATATTGCACGGGTTTTAGGTTTGCACACTTTCTATTAAACCATCAGTTTTCCCTGAGACTTGGCGTGATCGCTTCCTTTTAGTTGCTCACCCCCGCCCGTCACAATTATTATCATAACTATTATTATAAACTGTTATGGAAGCAGTGGTGGATAATGTAATTGTAATGACAATATAGCCATTATTTTACTTTATTATTATTCTACTTTACAATGTTATTTTATTATATTTTACCATTGTATGTACCTTATGCTTTGGCAATACAAATGTACATATTTGTCATGCCAATAAAGCGCCATTGAATTGGATTGAATTGGATTAGAATGTGGAACATAACACTTCTTACACTGCCCTGATGTCATAATAATGACACATATGAGGATCATTCCATGTACACTATAATTTCAGATCAGATTGTGTAGTGTGACGCAACTGACCATGTTTGCCAAAATGAAGTGTCTCTGGTGTTGGTGTGCAGGGGGAATCCAGGACGAGTCAACAGACACAGACATGAACAAGGAGTCCAGAAGAGAAATCAAACTAAAAGCTAAAAGAAAAGCAAAAGAGGAGACAGAAAACATCATTCCCTTGAGTGAGTGAATGAGTACAATGTTAACAACTTATTTTGTGGCATGTATAGGGACTTATTTAAGGTATTTTTCTTTGAACACAGTTCAGTAAAGCTCAGTATCAGTAAGGTTCATGTAAATGGTTTATTCACTGTGTATCTTTATGCTTGTAGCAGTACTGAAAGTCTTTCCCTTTAGAAAATCATTAATAAATTGCAATAATTAGAATTCACAGGAAACAAACACAGTTACATGTTACTCCTAGGTAGCGTTAAGTAACTTTGGAGTTCATTATTATGGGTCAGGGGCTGTACTGTGATACTGATCACATCACCCTGGTAAAACCTCTATTAATGTCAATACCAGAAAAACAAGCATCAACACAGCTCAACTGAAAAACATTCATCTGACATTCTCATGTAAAATTGATTAGTGTATGTTGAAGAAATTTTTTTTTGTTGTTGCAGAAGCTCCTGTGACCGATGATCTGGATAAGATGATCGATGATCTCTTCCACTTTCTCCAGGACTATTCTTCTGACCTTCCACCTCTAGGTGATCAAGAGACATTCATACAAAATCCCATACTGAAAACACATTTGCTAATTTACTGACATCAACTTGTTCAATACTTATTAATATCAATACCATAGAAGTTTACATTAACACATCAGCATCAGTACGATTCATGTAAATGGTTTATTCACTGTGTATCTTTATGCTTGTAGCAGTACTGGAAGTCTTTTCCTTTTGAAAATCATTAATAAATTGCAATAATCAGAATTCACAGGAAACAAACACAGTTACTCCTAGGTAGCGTTAAGTAACTTTGGAGTTTATTGCTAGAGCCATTAAGTGAAAAATAAGAGAAAAAGAAACAGAAAATAGGTCTGTTCTATAGGATTTCTCTTTTCTTTCTATTTTTGTTGTTATTTTTGTCTGTTTTGTTCTTGTCTTTGTTCTTTTTTGTATTTCTCTGTAAAGCATCCTTGGGTACTTTGAAAGGCGCTATATAAGTGGAAATTATTATTATTATTATTATTATGGGTCAGGGGCTGTACTGTGATACTGATCACATCACCCTGGTAAAACCCCTATTAATGTCAATACCAGAAAAACAAGCATAAAAACAGCTCAAATTAAAAACATTCATCTGACATTCTCATGTAAAATTAGAGTATGTTGAAAAAAAAAATTTTGTTGTTGCAGAAACACCTGTTCTGGACTTTTCTTCTCATCTTCCACCTCTAGGTGATCAAGAAACATTCATACAAAAAACACATTTGCTAATTTACTGAAGTTTACATTAACACAGATCAGCTGAAAAATATTCACCTGTTATTACCACACAATATTTAATAAGGGCTTCTTGAAAAAAATTGTTTTGCAGAAGGAACTATGAAATATGTGTTCTCGACATCTGTCAGGAACCCTCACAGGCTCCCTTGGACAAGACTGAGGTCTCTTGCACCCTGCATGTAGGTGACCAAGAGACATTCATACAGAATCCTATGCTGATTACACGTTTGCTAATTTACTGACATCAACCTGTTCAATAGCTAGTAATATAAATAAGAGAGACTCTTACATTTACAGAAATCAGCTGAAAAATATTAACCTGTTATTACCATTTAATATTTAATAAGGGCGTGTTGAAAAAAAATCTTTTTTTTTGCAGAAGGAACTTTGAAAGGAACTCTCAACGAGTCCTGTCAGGAGATCTTGCAACTCACCTCTAGCCTGTTCCTGTGTCTTCATGTTGTTGTTGTTGTTGTGGTGTTTGTCCCTCAGGTGGGCGGAGCCCGCGATCCGTCTCACAGTCTTGTTGTTGTTGTTGTTGTGGTGTTTGTCCCTCAAGTTGGCGGAGCCCGTGATCCGTCTCACAGTCGTGTTTTTGTTGTTGTTGTGGTGTTTGTCCCTCAGGTGGGCGGAGCCCGCGATCCGTCTCACCTGAGGGTCGTTTGTTTGTCTATGTATGTCTTGTCTTTGTACCAGTTGACCGCTGGTTATTATACCCTTAATTTTGAACAAGTCACGGGTTTTTGGTTTACGCACTTATTCTATTAAACCATACATTTTCCCTAAGACTTGGCGTGATCGTTTCCTTTTTGTTTCACTCACCCTGCCCGTCACACATGCAAGTCTGTCAACATCGACTTTTCATCATCAGTTTAGGCTCCCATAATCCCTCATGTTCTGTTTTTACAATATAAAATATACAAATATATGCCTGTTCAGTTGTCTAGTCCGTGGGGTTAGTGTTGAAAACACAGCTTGTGGTCTTAGCAGCCTAGGAGGAGGCCGACAGAGTCCGGCTCTCTCAGAGCACTGTGAGGTTGTGGCAGGTCTTGGACTTTTGTCGGAAGGCCATCTTCTTGTTCTTCCGGGCAACCATGTGGCCCAGGAAGCATTTGGCCTTTTTGCTGACTGCCCTCTGTGTGGGGTGGGGGGTAACAAAAAGTGAACAGGAGGGGGAGAAGGTGGGGTGGACACATGAGAATCACAAGTGCAGGTTAAAGGTACAGGGTTCCCACACCTTGGTTAACATAAAATTCAAGGACCTTTCAATGACTTTCCAGGACCAACTTCCTCAAATTCAAGGACTGCACCTGCCAGCATTTACCTACTCTTACCCCTGAATATGTTATCAAAAAACGATGTTAATACAACGCAAATTCAAAAGACTGAATGTCATTTCAAGCCATGCATCCTGAAATTTTTTGTGCATGACATTAAGCGCTGATTCTACGAAAACTTCACTCACACTCAACATGACTGGCAATTTAGCGATGCACATCTGAGATGACGACATTCACGTAAAATGGCTATAGTTGTTGAAGGATCAACAACTACCTACAGGAAACACTTGCTTTCGGTGCTGAACAAACAAACAAATTTCTCTACAGGAGAATGACCAAACTTTGCCAAGTAAAAGTCAGCATAAGCCCTGTGCAAAATAATGACATGTTGACAGTAGACAAATAATAATAATAATAACAATAATACACATATGCATATACACATACAGTACATACATAAAACAGAGGAGCAAAGCCATATAATGAGATCAAGGACCGTCAAGGACGGCTGTCTTTTATGCCTGTTTTCAAAAACTTTCCAGGGCCTTGAACTTATTTTTTCAGATTCACAAACTTTCAAGGATTTCAAGGACCCGTGGGAACCCTGGTTCATGGTCAGCCACTGGTCAGTGTTCATCCACACCGTCCCCTCAAAAGCCCTCAATGTCTAAAATACAGTAAATAGTACAGGAAGAGGTGCCTTACACAATCACCAACTATAACAGCCTAAAATGTGGTTAGAAATGAGGGGGAGAGACAAGTAATTTTTTTTTTACCTTATTTTCAGTAGTTTTTAGCACTTTGAGTTGCATGTATGTATGAAAGGTGCTATACAAATAAAGATTATTATTACAGTGGTACCTCGAGATACGAGCTGCTCTATATACGAGCGATCCAAGATACGAGCACCGAGACGAGCAAAATTTCTGTTCGACACCCGAGTGCACGCTCGAGATACGAGCATGAACCACTAGGTGGCAGTACAGTACTATATGGAAAAAAAGAAATAATTAATCAGCTCAAAGACACACTCAAACGCTTTTCTTTTTCACCCTCCCCCACAACCTTAGGTTCAAAAACACAAACATACCTGTATGTGCGGAGATGACGTCATTTAGCGCGTTCTAGCAGCCAATAGCGTTTTTTAAATTTTAAACACATCCAGCAGAACAATGAACTGATGGTTCACACCATCACCCCCCCCCTCACCCGTCTACCTATAAGTGGCTGCATGTACATAACAAAGGGTGGCCTAATGGAATGCAAATATCCCCAGAACTGCCCCCTGGTGGAGACCAGGTGGAAAAAGTGTGGAATGAAAATGCTGGGACTCCTAGTGTTAAAACTACATTCCCAGAGATTGATGCTATGGCTTTGAAATTGGTACCAAACGATAGGTAATAACATTTTCATTTATCTGGTATAAAACACATAGACACTATGTACATTTCAACTATATTTAATGCAAAAACATACATATTTTTGATGTTTGGAAAGGATGACATCGTATGATACATGACCAGTGTTGGGAACGTTACTTTAAAAAAGTAATTAGTTATAGTTACTCACTACTTGTTCAAAAACGTAACTGAGTTAGTAACTGAATTACTCTATAATACAAGTAACTCGTTACCAGGGAAAGTAACTATTTGCATTACAGTTAAAAAAAAGTTATATGCCAATGAATAAGGATTTTTTGAAAAAGCAGTTTTCACAGTCAGTTGAAATGAGTATTTATTGCACATCAACAGACCAGTGCAGGATAAAATCCTTTAAAACCCCAAATCTTTGTAAATAATAATAATAATAAAAAGCAAAAGTAAACAGTTACACTATATAAAGTGCATTTAAATCAAATATCAAATATATTTGTATAGCGCTTTTCACAACATATGTTGTCACAAAGCGCTTTACAGTATTTACAAAGTTAACAATACTATGGGTCCAAATCCCTTATGAGCAAGCCAAAGGCGACAGTGGCAAGGAAAAACTCCCTAGATGGTGGGGAATAGGAAGAAACCTTGGGAGGACCAAGACTCAAAAGGGAACCCATCGTCCATTGGGCGGCCCGTTAACACACAAATTACACAAAAACAAATTATACAGACTAATACACAAGTTACAAATAAATCACACAATCAGGCTAAGTATAAGGTAACTAGAATGAAAGTTCTGGGTGCTGATATTGTCAATGTAAATGTCTTATGATGAACGCCAGGTTTTCATTCCATGTCGGAGCGATGATACTGGAATTGTAGGCTCCAACTGCAGTGTTACTCCCCAAGTGAACCTCGGAGAAGAAAGATATGTGATGTGGTAAATATGTAACAGATTATTCAAAGGCCAAACTACATCTATTTACATATTTACATTGACATCTATCAAATTAAATTAAATTCTCTCAACCTGAAACAACTGGATTGTTCAGAACAGAAGTAAACTTAAGAATAAAACCTCTATTCTTAAATAAATCAAATACCCAGTCTGGTAAACATTCAGGAACTTCAAGTATTTTCTTAAATAATGTTTATATCGCCACCTTGAAAAATGATAATTTTTCTTCGGCTTGCTTCTGACTCGCTATTTCTGTCTCTTCTCCGTTTTTGTCGTGTCACTGGTGTGCTTTGGCGCGCGTGTAAAAACACTGGCTCGGATTGGCTACCATAACGCTGCCTTAGCCTTGTTAAGTTAAACAGGTGTTACACCGAGGACTGTGACCTATCGAGATCTGTTACTCCTCACTAGCCTGGGCAGTGGTCCGCTCGCATTACTGTTAGTATATCAATATATAGTAACGCACCGCTTTTAATGACCAGTAACGTCAACGGCGTTGTAACGACAGGAAAAGTAATTAATTATATTATCCCGTTACTGACAAAATGACGCCGTTATCGCAACACTGTACATGACTATCTCAAAAATGTTACTCTATTGTACATATATCACAATGATCACACATTACATTGAGAAATAGGTTTGAACCAACTAAGCTTTATATCTTAATTTAAGATTGTGAACTGCTGAGATCGTGGCATCTGTAAGACATCTGCACAGCGGGAAAGTGGTCAGCGATACAAGTGAACAGGACGAACCAACAGAGAAGAGAAGAAAGGTGGAGAAATCTCCTGCCACAAGGTGTTCCAGTCATGTGTATCTCATTGGGCAGCCCAGCTCCAGCATCAGTGGCTGTCAACTTCCTACTAATCGCCAGGTGTATCGCCATTCTGGAGTATGGCAAGGATTAAAACACTTACTAGACCAAATGCAGTCAATCACTCATTGCAGTTCCTTTCTCTTCCTCTGTTGTGTTGTCTCTTCTCTTGTTTTTGACTATTTTCCTGTATTTCTCATGGAGGATCATGAAGTGATTGACTGCATTTGGTCTAGTGTTTTAATCCTTGCCATACTCCAGAATGGCAAAACAACATCCAGTGTATCATGGGCTAGAGAACTATTGTCACTGTACAAGCCAACCTAGAAAATCCTGAAGCTACTGGATTACTGAAGGTTTGCCTACCGCTTCAGACTCTGTGTCCCAGCGACAACAGAGGTCTACGAATGGCTGCTTTTGAACCGTCCCTTCACCAGTCGGTGTCTGTGACATGGCGGGCAGAAAGCCCCGCCTTTGTCGCTCTCTGGCAGTTTGTCCCGGAGAGCAACGATGCCGTCCACCCTCTGCTATGTCACAAAAGCCTGGTGACGCAGCTCCACCGGACCGTCAGCCACGTCGACCACGCGATGATGGCCTTGAACGCCGTCGGGTCCCAGACTCTCCTGGGAATTAAAGAAAGAGAAATACAGATATTTCTGTATCCTAATCGTCAGGACATCACCCCTCCTTCCCCTCTGTCTTGCCGGCAATCAGCAGGACCAAACATCACCCTTTATTATGTTAATTAACAGAGCAAGAATGAGGCAGCAGCTCTGTGGTGCACCCAGAAAGTCTAATACTACCGCTACTAATATCCTCTGTAAATATATAGCACATGTATTTGTTTGATACTCTCATTGGCTTTATTGGGTATTTTCTGTCTAGAATAGATTCAAACAATTTTTTCCCCAATTATTTAGCAGATAGATAGATAGATAGATAGATAGATAGATAGATAAATAGATAGATAGATAGATAGATAGATAGATAGATAGAGAGAGAGAGAGACAGAGAGAGTACTTGGTGAAGCCAATTAGCACCGCCATGATAATGCTAATTTCCGGTACCATTCGTATGGGATTTCCAATATAACATTAGCATGGAGCTAATTGTCGGCCGAGAGTGAAGTCAAATCTTTGATATATTATAATTTCTTTCATTTGATTATTAATGAAACTAATGGTATAAATAAAAAAGCGACCTTATTGATAGATGTTGTACTTGGTGTTTTAGAAAGCCAATTAGCACCGCCATGATAATGCTAATTTCCGGTAGCATTGGTATGGGATTTCCAATATAACATTAGCATGGAGCTAATTGTCGGCCGAGAGTGAAGTCATATCTTTGATATATTATCATTTCCTTCATTTGATTATTAATGAAACGAATAGTATATTTTTTATTAAATTGAATTATCAATGTATCTTTACCTTATAAAGGATTAAATGTCCACCCCAAGAGGATTTGATGTCTTCAAATGTATTTTTTGTTTTAAGCATAATTGGTTGTCCTGTAGGTCAGTGGATAAGGTGTTGGGCGACAGGCCACTCAGTGCAGGGTTCAAACCCCACTGTGACCTCCTGATCCTGGCTAATAGCCGGTATGCATCGGTTGAGGGGGGACTGGCCCGAACCAAGCCAACGCTACAGGAAAACCTTTTCTTCATTACTACTAATGCTTTACATTAGACAAACAGCCTGCTCGCTCTTTGCTGTTTTAGAAAGCCAATTTGCACCGCCATGATAATGCTAATTTCCGATAGCATTCCTATGGGATTTCCTATATAACGTTAGCATCCAGCTAATTGTCGGCTGAGAGTCAAGTCAAATCTTTCATATATTATCATTTCCTTCATTTGATTATTAATATAAACTAATAGTATATTTTTTATTCAATTGAATTATCAATGTATCTTTACCTTATAAAGGATTAAATGTCCGCCCCAAGAGGATTTGATCATTTTTTATTATTATCAAACAGTGCTCCTTCACTACAAGTACAACTATACACACATAATAAACATATAACAACATATTTAAAACTTGTAAATCCTGTAAAGCTGCTTTGTGACAACATGTGTTGTGGAAAACCAAAATATATTTCATTGGATTTGATTTGATATTTACATTTTTTTTATTATGTACAACTATTTACTACAGGGCAGGTGGGGCGTTTGGCTCACTAGACCTGTTCAAAAAACTACTTTTTCATTAACACTAATCTTTGGAGGACAACTTTTATTTTTATGTAAGAATCAAAAGAAAACAATTCTGTAAAATACAGTACAGTAGTAATAAAAATAATTGGGGTTAGGTGGGCCATACAGCGAAAAGAGGAGGCGAGAAAAGAGGGTCAGTGTTCAGTGTTCATGGTCAGCCACTGGTCAGTGTTCATCCACACCGTCCCCTCAAAAGCCCTCAATGTCTAAAATACAGTAAATAGTACAGGAAGAGGTGCCTTACACAATCACCAACTATAACAGCCTAAAATGTGGTTAGAAATGAGGGGGAGAGACAAGTAATTTTTTTTTACCTTATTTTCAGTAGTTTTTAGCACTTTGAGTTGCATGTATGTATGAAAGGTGCTATACAAATAAAGATTATTATTACAGTGGTACCTCGAGATACGAGCTGCTCTATATACGAGCGATCCAAGATACGAGCACCGAGACGAGCAAAATTTCTGTTCGACACCCGAGTGCACGCTCGAGATACGAGCATGAACCACTAGGTGGCAGTACAGTACTATATGGAAAAAAAGAAATAATTAATCAGCTCAAAGACACACTCAAACGCTTTTCTTTTTCACCCTCCCCCACAACCTTAGGTTCAAAAACACAAACATACCTGTATGTGCGGAGATGACGTCATTTAGCGCGTTCTAGCAGCCAATAGCGTTTTTTTAATTTTAAACACATCCAGCAGAACAATGAACTGATGGTTCACACCATCACCCCCCCCTCACCCGTCTACCTATAAGTGGCTGCATGTACATAACAAAGGGTGGCCTAATGGAATGCAAATATCCCCAGAACTGCCCCCTGGTGGAGACCAGGTGGAAAAAGTGTGGAATGAAAATGCTGGGACTCCTAGTGTTAAAACTACATTCCCAGAGATTGATGCTATAGCTTTGAAATTGGTACCAAACGATAGGTAATAACATTTTCATTTATCTGGTATAAAACACATAGACACTATGTACATTTCAACTATATTTAATGCAAAAACATACATATTTTTGATGCTTGGAAAGGATGACATCGTATGATACATGACCAGTGTTGGGAACGTTACTTTAAAAAAGTAATTAGTTATAGTTACTCACTACTTGTTCAAAAACGTAACTGAGTTAGTAACTGAATTACTCTATAATACAAGTAACTCGTTACCAGGGAAAGTAACTATTTGCATTACAGTTAAAAAAAAGTTATATGCCAATGAATAAGGATTTTTTGAAAAAGCAGTTTTCACAGTCAGTTGAAATGAGTATTTATTGCACATCAACAGACCAGTGCAGGATAAAATCCTTTAAAACCCCAAATCTTTGTAAATAATAATAATAATAAAAAGCAAAAGTAAACAGTTACACTATATAAAGTGCATTTAAATCAAATATCAAATATATTTGTATAGCGCTTTTCACAACATATGTTGTCACAAAGCGCTTTACAGTATTTACAAAGTTAACAATACTATGGGTCCAAATCCCTTATGAGCAAGCCAAAGGCGACAGTGGCAAGGAAAAACTCCCTAGATGGTGGGGAATAGGAAGAAACCTTGGGAGGACCAAGACTCAAAAGGGAACCCATCGTCCATTGGGCGGCCCGTTAACACACAAATTACACAAAAACAAATTATACAGACTAATACACAAGTTACAAATAAATCACACAATCAGGCTAAGTATAAGGTAACTAGAATGAAAGTTCTGGGTGCTGATATTGTCAATGTAAATGTCTTATGATGAACGCCAGGTTTTCATTCCATGTCGGAGCGATGATACTGGAATTGTAGGCTCCAACTGCAGTGTTACTCCCCAAGTGAACCTCGGAGAAGAAAGATATGTGATGTGGTAAATATGTAACAGATTATTCAAAGGCCAAACTACATCTATTTACATATTTACATTGACATCTATCAAATTAAATTAAATTCTCTCAACCTGAAACAACTGGATTGTTCAGAACAGAAGTAAACTTAAGAATAAAACCTCTATTCTTAAATAAATCAAATACCCAGTCTGGTAAACATTCAGGAACTTCAAGTATTTTCTTAAATAATGTTTATATCGCCACCTTGAAAAATGATAATTTTTCTTCGGCTTGCTTCTGACTCGCTATTTCTGTCTCTTCTCCGTTTTTGTCGTGTCACTGGTGTGCTTTGGCGCGCGTGTAAAAACACTGGCTCGGATTGGCTACCATAACGCTGCCTTAGCCTTGTTAAGTTAAACAGGTGTTACACCGAGGACTGTGACCTATCGAGATCTGTTACTCCTCACTAGCCTGGGCAGTGGTCCGCTCGCATTACTGTTAGTATATCAATATATAGTAACGCACCGCTTTTAATGACCAGTAACGTCAACGGCGTTGTAACGACAGGAAAAGTAATTAATTATATTATCCCGTTACTGACAAAATGACGCCGTTATCGCAACACTGTACATGACTATCTCAAAAATGTTACTCTATTGTACATATATCACAATGATCACACATTACATTGAGAAATAGGTTTGAACCAACTAAGCTTTATATCTTAATTTAAGATTGTGAACTGCTGAGATCGTGGCATCTGTAAGACATCTGCACAGCGGGAAAGTGGTCAGCGATACAAGTGAACAGGACGAACCAACAGAGAAGAGAAGAAAGGTGGAGAAATCTCCTGCCACAAGGTGTTCCAGTCATGTGTATCTCATTGGGCAGCCCAGCTCCAGCATCAGTGGCTGTCAACTTCCTACTAATCGCCAGGTGTATCGCCATTCTGGAGTATGGCAAGGATTAAAACACTTACTAGACCAAATGCAGTCAATCACTCATTGCAGTTCCTTTCTCTTCCTCTGTTGTGTTGTCTCTTCTCTTGTTTTTGACTATTTTCCTGTATTTCTCATGGAGGATCATGAAGTGATTGACTGCATTTGGTCTAGTGTTTTAATCCTTGCCATACTCCAGAATGGCAAAACAACATCCAGTGTATCATGGGCTAGAGAACTATTGTCACTGTACAAGCCAACCTAGAAAATCCTGAAGCTACTGGATTACTGAAGGTTTGCCTACCGCTTCAGACTCTGTGTCCCAGCGACAACAGAGGTCTACGAATGGCTGCTTTTGAACCGTCCCTTCACCAGTCGGTGTCTGTGACATGGCGGGCAGAAAGCCCCGCCTTTGTCGCTCTCTGGCAGTTTGTCCCGGAGAGCAACGATGCCGTCCACCCTCTGCTATGTCACAAAAGCCTGGTGACGCAGCTCCACCGGACCGTCAGCCACGTCGACCACGCGATGATGGCCTTGAACGCCGTCGGGTCCCAGACTCTCCTGGGAATTAAAGAAAGAGAAATACAGATATTTCTGTATCCTAATCGTCAGGACATCACCCCTCCTTCCCCTCTGTCTTGCCGGCAATCAGCAGGACCAAACATCACCCTTTATTATGTTAATTAACAGAGCAAGAATGAGGCAGCAGCTCTGTGGTGCACCCAGAAAGTCTAATACTACCGCTACTAATATCCTCTGTAAATATATAGCACATGTATTTGTTTGATACTCTCATTGGCTTTATTGGGTATTTTCTGTCTAGAATAGATTCAAACAATTTTTTCCCCAATTATTTAGCAGATAGATAGATAGATAGATAGATAGATAGATAGATAAATAGATAGATAGATAGATAGATAGATAGATAGATAGATAGATAGATAGATAGATAGAGAGAGAGAGAGACAGAGAGAGTACTTGGTGAAGCCAATTAGCACCGCCATGATAATGCTAATTTCCGGTAGCATTGGTATGGGATTTCCAATATAACATTAGCATGGAGCTAATTGTCGGCCGAGAGTGAAGTCAAATCTTTGATATATTATAATTTCTTTCATTTGATTATTAATGAAACTAATGGTATAAATAAAAAAGCGACCTTATTGATAGATGTTGTACTTGGTGTTTTAGAAAGCCAATTAGCACCGCCATGATAATGCTAATTTCCGGTAGCATTGGTATGGGATTTCCAATATAACATTAGCATGGAGCTAATTGTCGGCCGAGAGTGAAGTCATATCTTTGATATATTATCATTTCCTTCATTTGATTATTAATGAAACGAATAGTATATTTTTTATTAAATTGAATTATCAATGTATCTTTACCTTATAAAGGATTAAATGTCCACCCCAAGAGGATTTGATGTCTTCAAATGTATTTTTTGTTTTAAGCATAATTGGTTGTCCTGTAGGTCAGTGGATAAGGTGTTGGGCGACAGGCCACTCAGTGCAGGGTTCAAACCCCACTGTGACCTCCTGATCCTGGCTAATAGCCGGTATGCATCGGTTGAGGGGGGACTGGCCCGAACCAAGCCAACGCTACAGGAAAACCTTTTCTTCATTACTACTAATGCTTTACATTAGACAAACAGCCTGCTCGCTCTTTGCTGTTTTAGAAAGCCAATTTGCACCGCCATGATAATGCTAATTTCCGATAGCATTCCTATGGGATTTCCTATATAACGTTAGCATCCAGCTAATTGTCGGCTGAGAGTCAAGTCAAATCTTTCATATATTATCATTTCCTTCATTTGATTATTAATATAAACTAATAGTATATTTTTTATTCAATTGAATTATCAATGTATCTTTACCTTATAAAGGATTAAATGTCCGCCCCAAGAGGATTTGATCATTTTTTATTATTATCAAACAGTGCTCCTTCACTACAAGTACAACTATACACACATAATAAACATATAACAACATATTTAAAACTTGTAAATCCTGTAAAGCTGCTTTGTGACAACATGTGTTGTGGAAAACCAAAATATATTTCATTGGATTTGATTTGATATTTACATTTTTTTTATTATGTACAACTATTTACTACAGGGCAGGTGGGGCGTTTGGCTCACTAGACCTGTTCAAAAAACTACTTTTTCATTAACACTAATCTTTGGAGGACAACTTTTATTTTTATGTAAGAATCAAAAGAAAACAATTCTGTAAAATACAGTACAGTAGTAATAAAAATAATTGGGGTTAGGTGGGCCATACAGCGAAAAGAGGAGGCGAGAAAAGAGGGTCAGTGTTCAGTGTTCATGGTCAGCCACTGGTCAGTGTTCATCCACACCGTCCCCTCAAAAGCCCTCAATGTCTAAAATACAGTAAATAGTACAGGAAGAGGTGCCTTACACAATCACCAACTATAACAGCCTAAAATGTGGTTAGAAATGAGGGGGAGAGACAAGTAATTTTTTTTTACCTTATTTTCAGTAGTTTTTAGCACTTTGAGTTGCATGTATGTATGAAAGGTGCTATACAAATAAAGATTATTATTACAGTGGTACCTCGAGATACGAGCTGCTCTATATACGAGCGATCCAAGATACGAGCACCGAGACGAGCAAAATTTCTGTTCGACACCCGAGTGCACGCTCGAGATACGAGCATGAACCACTAGGTGGCAGTACAGTACTATATGGAAAAAAAGAAATAATTAATCAGCTCAAAGACACACTCAAACGCTTTTCTTTTTCACCCTCCCCCACAACCTTAGGTTCAAAAACACAAACATACCTGTATGTGCGGAGATGACGTCATTTAGCGCGTTCTAGCAGCCAATAGCGTTTTTTTAATTTTAAACACATCCAGCAGAACAATGAACTGATGGTTCACACCATCACCCCCCCCTCACCCGTCTACCTATAAGTGGCTGCATGTACATAACAAAGGGTGGCCTAATGGAATGCAAATATCCCCAGAACTGCCCCCTGGTGGAGACCAGGTGGAAAAAGTGTGGAATGAAAATGCTGGGACTCCTAGTGTTAAAACTACATTCCCAGAGATTGATGCTATAGCTTTGAAATTGGTACCAAACGATAGGTAATAACATTTTCATTTATCTGGTATAAAACACATAGACACTATGTACATTTCAACTATATTTAATGCAAAAACATACATATTTTTGATGCTTGGAAAGGATGACATCGTATGATACATGACCAGTGTTGGGAACGTTACTTTAAAAAAGTAATTAGTTATAGTTACTCACTACTTGTTCAAAAACGTAACTGAGTTAGTAACTGAATTACTCTATAATACAAGTAACTCGTTACCAGGGAAAGTAACTATTTGCATTACAGTTAAAAAAAAGTTATATGCCAATGAATAAGGATTTTTTGAAAAAGCAGTTTTCACAGTCAGTTGAAATGAGTATTTATTGCACATCAACAGACCAGTGCAGGATAAAATCCTTTAAAACCCCAAATCTTTGTAAATAATAATAATAATAAAAAGCAAAAGTAAACAGTTACACTATATAAAGTGCATTTAAATCAAATATCAAATATATTTGTATAGCGCTTTTCACAACATATGTTGTCACAAAGCGCTTTACAGTATTTACAAAGTTAACAATACTATGGGTCCAAATCCCTTATGAGCAAGCCAAAGGCGACAGTGGCAAGGAAAAACTCCCTAGATGGTGGGGAATAGGAAGAAACCTTGGGAGGACCAAGACTCAAAAGGGAACCCATCGTCCATTGGGCGGCCCGTTAACACACAAATTACACAAAAACAAATTATACAGACTAATACACAAGTTACAAATAAATCACACAATCAGGCTAAGTATAAGGTAACTAGAATGAAAGTTCTGGGTGCTGATATTGTCAATGTAAATGTCTTATGATGAACGCCAGGTTTTCATTCCATGTCGGAGCGATGATACTGGAATTGTAGGCTCCAACTGCAGTGTTACTCCCCAAGTGAACCTCGGAGAAGAAAGATATGTGATGTGGTAAATATGTAACAGATTATTCAAAGGCCAAACTACATCTATTTACATATTTACATTGACATCTATCAAATTAAATTAAATTCTCTCAACCTGAAACAACTGGATTGTTCAGAACAGAAGTAAACTTAAGAATAAAACCTCTATTCTTAAATAAATCAAATACCCAGTCTGGTAAACATTCAGGAACTTCAAGTATTTTCTTAAATAATGTTTATATCGCCACCTTGAAAAATGATAATTTTTCTTCGGCTTGCTTCTGACTCGCTATTTCTGTCTCTTCTCCGTTTTTGTCGTGTCACTGGTGTGCTTTGGCGCGCGTGTAAAAACACTGGCTCGGATTGGCTACCATAACGCTGCCTTAGCCTTGTTAAGTTAAACAGGTGTTACACCGAGGACTGTGACCTATCGAGATCTGTTACTCCTCACTAGCCTGGGCAGTGGTCCGCTCGCATTACTGTTAGTATATCAATATATAGTAACGCACCGCTTTTAATGACCAGTAACGTCAACGGCGTTGTAACGACAGGAAAAGTAATTAATTATATTATCCCGTTACTGACAAAATGACGCCGTTATCGCAACACTGTACATGACTATCTCAAAAATGTTACTCTATTGTACATATATCACAATGATCACACATTACATTGAGAAATAGGTTTGAACCAACTAAGCTTTATATCTTAATTTAAGATTGTGAACTGCTGAGATCGTGGCATCTGTAAGACATCTGCACAGCGGGAAAGTGGTCAGCGATACAAGTGAACAGGACGAACCAACAGAGAAGAGAAGAAAGGTGGAGAAATCTCCTGCCACAAGGTGTTCCAGTCATGTGTATCTCATTGGGCAGCCCAGCTCCAGCATCAGTGGCTGTCAACTTCCTACTAATCGCCAGGTGTATCGCCATTCTGGAGTATGGCAAGGATTAAAACACTTACTAGACCAAATGCAGTCAATCACTCATTGCAGTTCCTTTCTCTTCCTCTGTTGTGTTGTCTCTTCTCTTGTTTTTGACTATTTTCCTGTATTTCTCATGGAGGATCATGAAGTGATTGACTGCATTTGGTCTAGTGTTTTAATCCTTGCCATACTCCAGAATGGCAAAACAACATCCAGTGTATCATGGGCTAGAGAACTATTGTCACTGTACAAGCCAACCTAGAAAATCCTGAAGCTACTGGATTACTGAAGGTTTGCCTACCGCTTCAGACTCTGTGTCCCAGCGACAACAGAGGTCTACGAATGGCTGCTTTTGAACCGTCCCTTCACCAGTCGGTGTCTGTGACATGGCGGGCAGAAAGCCCCGCCTTTGTCGCTCTCTGGCAGTTTGTCCCGGAGAGCAACGATGCCGTCCACCCTCTGCTATGTCACAAAAGCCTGGTGACGCAGCTCCACCGGACCGTCAGCCACGTCGACCACGCGATGATGGCCTTGAACGCCGTCGGGTCCCAGACTCTCCTGGGAATTAAAGAAAGAGAAATACAGATATTTCTGTATCCTAATCGTCAGGACATCACCCCTCCTTCCCCTCTGTCTTGCCGGCAATCAGCAGGACCAAACATCACCCTTTATTATGTTAATTAACAGAGCAAGAATGAGGCAGCAGCTCTGTGGTGCACCCAGAAAGTCTAATACTACCGCTACTAATATCCTCTGTAAATATATAGCACATGTATTTGTTTGATACTCTCATTGGCTTTATTGGGTATTTTCTGTCTAGAATAGATTCAAACAATTTTTTCCCCAATTATTTAGCAGATAGATAGATAGATAGATAGATAGATAGATAGATAAATAGATAGATAGATAGATAGATAGATAGATAGATAGATAGAGAGAGAGAGAGACAGAGAGAGTACTTGGTGAAGCCAATTAGCACCGCCATGATAATGCTAATTTCCGGTACCATTCGTATGGGATTTCCAATATAACATTAGCATGGAGCTAATTGTCGGCCGAGAGTGAAGTCAAATCTTTGATATATTATAATTTCTTTCATTTGATTATTAATGAAACTAATGGTATAAATAAAAAAGCGACCTTATTGATAGATGTTGTACTTGGTGTTTTAGAAAGCCAATTAGCACCGCCATGATAATGCTAATTTCCGGTAGCATTGGTATGGGATTTCCAATATAACATTAGCATGGAGCTAATTGTCGGCCGAGAGTGAAGTCATATCTTTGATATATTATCATTTCCTTCATTTGATTATTAATGAAACGAATAGTATATTTTTTATTAAATTGAATTATCAATGTATCTTTACCTTATAAAGGATTAAATGTCCACCCCAAGAGGATTTGATGTCTTCAAATGTATTTTTTGTTTTAAGCATAATTGGTTGTCCTGTAGGTCAGTGGATAAGGTGTTGGGCGACAGGCCACTCAGTGCAGGGTTCAAACCCCACTGTGACCTCCTGATCCTGGCTAATAGCCGGTATGCATCGGTTGAGGGGGGACTGGCCCGAACCAAGCCAACGCTACAGGAAAACCTTTTCTTCATTACTACTAATGCTTTACATTAGACAAACAGCCTGCTCGCTCTTTGCTGTTTTAGAAAGCCAATTTGCACCGCCATGATAATGCTAATTTCCGATAGCATTCCTATGGGATTTCCTATATAACGTTAGCATCCAGCTAATTGTCGGCTGAGAGTCAAGTCAAATCTTTCATATATTATCATTTCCTTCATTTGATTATTAATATAAACTAATAGTATATTTTTTATTCAATTGAATTATCAATGTATCTTTACCTTATAAAGGATTAAATGTCCGCCCCAAGAGGATTTGATCATTTTTTATTATTATCAAACAGTGCTCCTTCACTACAAGTACAACTATACACACATAATAAACATATAACAACATATTTAAAACTTGTAAATCCTGTAAAGCTGCTTTGTGACAACATGTGTTGTGGAAAACCAAAATATATTTCATTGGATTTGATTTGATATTTACATTTTTTTTATTATGTACAACTATTTACTACAGGGCAGGTGGGGCGTTTGGCTCACTAGACCTGTTCAAAAAACTACTTTTTCATTAACACTAATCTTTGGAGGACAACTTTTATTTTTATGTAAGAATCAAAAGAAAACAATTCTGTAAAATACAGTACAGTAGTAATAAAAATAATTGGGGTTAGGTGGGCCATACAGCGAAAAGAGGAGGCGAGAAAAGAGGGTCAGTGTTCAGTGTTCATGGTCAGCCACTGGTCAGTGTTCATCCACACCGTCCCCTCAAAAGCCCTCAATGTCTAAAATACAGTAAATAGTACAGGAAGAGGTGCCTTACACAATCACCAACTATAACAGCCTAAAATGTGGTTAGAAATGAGGGGGAGAGACAAGTAATTTTTTTTTACCTTATTTTCAGTAGTTTTTAGCACTTTGAGTTGCATGTATGTATGAAAGGTGCTATACAAATAAAGATTATTATTACAGTGGTACCTCGAGATACGAGCTGCTCTATATACGAGCGATCCAAGATACGAGCACCGAGACGAGCAAAATTTCTGTTCGACACCCGAGTGCACGCTCGAGATACGAGCATGAACCACTAGGTGGCAGTACAGTACTATATGGAAAAAAAGAAATAATTAATCAGCTCAAAGACACACTCAAACGCTTTTCTTTTTCACCCTCCCCCACAACCTTAGGTTCAAAAACACAAACATACCTGTATGTGCGGAGATGACGTCATTTAGCGCGTTCTAGCAGCCAATAGCGTTTTTTTAATTTTAAACACATCCAGCAGAACAATGAACTGATGGTTCACACCATCACCCCCCCCTCACCCGTCTACCTA
Source organism: Brachyhypopomus gauderio (assembly GCF_052324685.1). Lineage (NCBI taxonomy): Eukaryota > Metazoa > Chordata > Actinopteri > Gymnotiformes > Hypopomidae > Brachyhypopomus > Brachyhypopomus gauderio. The sequence goes on along the minus strand of NW_027507026.1, from coordinate 5,160 downwards.
TAAGTGGCTGCATGTACATAACAAAGGGTGGCCTAATGGAATGCAAATATCCCCAGAACTGCCCCCTGGTGGAGACCAGGTGGAAAAAGTGTGGAATGAAAATGCTGGGACTCCTAGTGTTAAAACTACATTCCCAGAGATTGATGCTATAGCTTTGAAATTGGTACCAAACGATAGGTAATAACATTTTCATTTATCTGGTATAAAACACATAGACACTATGTACATTTCAACTATATTTAATGCAAAAACATACATATTTTTGATGCTTGGAAAGGATGACATCGTATGATACATGACCAGTGTTGGGAACGTTACTTTAAAAAAGTAATTAGTTATAGTTACTCACTACTTGTTCAAAAACGTAACTGAGTTAGTAACTGAATTACTCTATAATACAAGTAACTCGTTACCAGGGAAAGTAACTATTTGCATTACAGTTAAAAAAAAGTTATATGCCAATGAATAAGGATTTTTTGAAAAAGCAGTTTTCACAGTCAGTTGAAATGAGTATTTATTGCACATCAACAGACCAGTGCAGGATAAAATCCTTTAAAACCCCAAATCTTTGTAAATAATAATAATAATAAAAAGCAAAAGTAAACAGTTACACTATATAAAGTGCATTTAAATCAAATATCAAATATATTTGTATAGCGCTTTTCACAACATATGTTGTCACAAAGCGCTTTACAGTATTTACAAAGTTAACAATACTATGGGTCCAAATCCCTTATGAGCAAGCCAAAGGCGACAGTGGCAAGGAAAAACTCCCTAGATGGTGGGGAATAGGAAGAAACCTTGGGAGGACCAAGACTCAAAAGGGAACCCATCGTCCATTGGGCGGCCCGTTAACACACAAATTACACAAAAACAAATTATACAGACTAATACACAAGTTACAAATAAATCACACAATCAGGCTAAGTATAAGGTAACTAGAATGAAAGTTCTGGGTGCTGATATTGTCAATGTAAATGTCTTATGATGAACGCCAGGTTTTCATTCCATGTCGGAGCGATGATACTGGAATTGTAGGCTCCAACTGCAGTGTTACTCCCCAAGTGAACCTCGGAGAAGAAAGATATGTGATGTGGTAAATATGTAACAGATTATTCAAAGGCCAAACTACATCTATTTACATATTTACATTGACATCTATCAAATTAAATTAAATTCTCTCAACCTGAAACAACTGGATTGTTCAGAACAGAAGTAAACTTAAGAATAAAACCTCTATTCTTAAATAAATCAAATACCCAGTCTGGTAAACATTCAGGAACTTCAAGTATTTTCTTAAATAATGTTTATATCGCCACCTTGAAAAATGATAATTTTTCTTCGGCTTGCTTCTGACTCGCTATTTCTGTCTCTTCTCCGTTTTTGTCGTGTCACTGGTGTGCTTTGGCGCGCGTGTAAAAACACTGGCTCGGATTGGCTACCATAACGCTGCCTTAGCCTTGTTAAGTTAAACAGGTGTTACACCGAGGACTGTGACCTATCGAGATCTGTTACTCCTCACTAGCCTGGGCAGTGGTCCGCTCGCATTACTGTTAGTATATCAATATATAGTAACGCACCGCTTTTAATGACCAGTAACGTCAACGGCGTTGTAACGACAGGAAAAGTAATTAATTATATTATCCCGTTACTGACAAAATGACGCCGTTATCGCAACACTGTACATGACTATCTCAAAAATGTTACTCTATTGTACATATATCACAATGATCACACATTACATTGAGAAATAGGTTTGAACCAACTAAGCTTTATATCTTAATTTAAGATTGTGAACTGCTGAGATCGTGGCATCTGTAAGACATCTGCACAGCGGGAAAGTGGTCAGCGATACAAGTGAACAGGACGAACCAACAGAGAAGAGAAGAAAGGTGGAGAAATCTCCTGCCACAAGGTGTTCCAGTCATGTGTATCTCATTGGGCAGCCCAGCTCCAGCATCAGTGGCTGTCAACTTCCTACTAATCGCCAGGTGTATCGCCATTCTGGAGTATGGCAAGGATTAAAACACTTACTAGACCAAATGCAGTCAATCACTCATTGCAGTTCCTTTCTCTTCCTCTGTTGTGTTGTCTCTTCTCTTGTTTTTGACTATTTTCCTGTATTTCTCATGGAGGATCATGAAGTGATTGACTGCATTTGGTCTAGTGTTTTAATCCTTGCCATACTCCAGAATGGCAAAACAACATCCAGTGTATCATGGGCTAGAGAACTATTGTCACTGTACAAGCCAACCTAGAAAATCCTGAAGCTACTGGATTACTGAAGGTTTGCCTACCGCTTCAGACTCTGTGTCCCAGCGACAACAGAGGTCTACGAATGGCTGCTTTTGAACCGTCCCTTCACCAGTCGGTGTCTGTGACATGGCGGGCAGAAAGCCCCGCCTTTGTCGCTCTCTGGCAGTTTGTCCCGGAGAGCAACGATGCCGTCCACCCTCTGCTATGTCACAAAAGCCTGGTGACGCAGCTCCACCGGACCGTCAGCCACGTCGACCACGCGATGATGGCCTTGAACGCCGTCGGGTCCCAGACTCTCCTGGGAATTAAAGAAAGAGAAATACAGATATTTCTGTATCCTAATCGTCAGGACATCACCCCTCCTTCCCCTCTGTCTTGCCGGCAATCAGCAGGACCAAACATCACCCTTTATTATGTTAATTAACAGAGCAAGAATGAGGCAGCAGCTCTGTGGTGCACCCAGAAAGTCTAATACTACCGCTACTAATATCCTCTGTAAATATATATCACATGTATTTGTTTGATACTCTCATTGGCTTTATTGGGTATTTTCTGTCTAGAATAGATTCAAACAATTTTTTCCCCAATTATTTAGCAGATAGATAGATAGATAGATAGATAGATAGATAGATAGATAGATAGATAGATAGATAGATAGATAGATAGATAGATAGATAGATAGATAGATAGATAGATAGATAGATAGATAGATAGATAGATAGATAGATAGATAGATAGATAGAGAGAGAGAGAGAGAGACAGAGAGAGTACTTGGTGAAGCCAATTAGCACCGCCATGATAATGCTAATTTCCGGTAGCATTGGTATGGGATTTCCAATATAACATTAGCATGGAGCTAATTGTCGGCCGAGAGTGAAGTCAAATCTTTGATATATTATAATTTCTTTCATTTGATTATTAATGAAACTAATGGTATAAATAAAAAAGCGACCTTATTGATAGATGTTGTACTTGGTGTTTTAGAAAGCCAATTAGCACCGCCATGATAATGCTAATTTCCGGTAGCATTGGTATGGGATTTCCAATATAACATTAGCATGGAGCTAATTGTCGGCCGAGAGTGAAGTCAAATGTTTGATATATTATCATTTCCTTCATTTGATTATTAATGAAACGAATAGTATATTTTTTATTAAATTGAATTATCAATGTATCTTTACCTTATAAAGGATTAAATGTCCACCCCAAGAGGATTTGATGTCTTCAAATGTATTTTTTGTTTTAAGCATAATTGGTTGTCCTGTAGGTCAGTGATAAGGTGTTGGGCGACAGGCCACTCAGTGCAGGGTTCAAACCCCACTGTGACCTCCTGATCCTGGCTAATAGCCGGTATGCATCGGTTGAGGGGGGACTGGCCCGAACCAAGCCAACGCTACAGGAAAACCTTTTCTTCATTACTACTAATGCTTTACATTAGACAAACAGCCTGCTCGCTCTTTGCTGTTTAGAAAGCCAATTTGCACCGCCATGATAATGCTAATTTCCGATAGCATTCCTATGGGATTTCCTATATAACGTTAGCATCCAGCTAATTGTCGGCTGAGAGTCAAGTCAAATCTTTCATATATTATCATTTCTTCATTTGATTATTAATATAAACTAATAGTATATTTTTTATTCAATTGAATTATCAATGTATCTTTACCTTATAAAGGATTAAATGTCCGCCCCAAGAGGATTTGATCATTTTTTATTATTATCAAACAGTGCTCCTTCACTACAAGTACAACTATACACACATAATAAACATATAACAACATATTTAAAACTTGTAAAATCCTGTAAAGCTGCTTTGTGACAACATGTGTTGTGGAAAACCAAAATATATTTCATTGGATTTGATTTGATATTTACATTTTTTTTATTATGTACACTATTTACTACAGGGCAGGTGGGGCGTTTGGCTCACTAGACCTGTTCAAAAAACTACTTTTTCATTAACACTAATCTTTGGAGGACAACTTTTATTTTTATGTAAGAATCAAAAGAAAACAATTCTGTAAAATACAGTACAGTAGTAATAAAAATAATTGGGGGTTAGGTGGCGAGGCGAGAAAAGAGGGTCAGTGTTCAGTGTTCATCAGGGTTCCCACACCTTGGTTAACATAAAATTCAAGGACCTTTCAATGACTTTCCAGGACCAACTTCCTCAAATTCAAGGACTGCACCTGCCAGCATTTACCTACTCTTACCCCTGAATATGTTATCAAAAAACGATGTTAATACAACGCAAATTCAAAAGACTGAATGTCATTTCAAGCCATGCATCCTGAAATTTTTTGTGCATGACATTAAGCGCTGATTCTACGAAAACTTCACTCACACTCAACATGACTGGCAAGTTAGCGATGCACATCTGAGATGACGACATTCACGTAAAATGGCTATAGTTGTTGAAGGATCAACAACTACCTACAGGAAACACTTGCTTTCGGTGCTGAACAAACAAACAAATTTCTCTACAGGAGAATGACCAAACTTTGCCAAGTAAAAGTCAGCATAAGCCCTGTGCAAAATAATGACATGTTGACAGTAGACAAATAATAATAATAATAACAATAATACACATATGCATATACACATACAGTACATACATAAAACAGAGGAGCAAAGCCATATAATGAGATCAAGGACCGTCAAGGACGGCTGTCTTTTATGCCTGTTTTCAAAAACTTTCCAGGGCCTTGAACTTATTTTTTCAGATTCACAAACTTTCAAGGATTTCAAGGACCCGTGGGAACCCTGAAGGTAGCTCTGCGGGACTTGAGGGACATTGGTTTGTCATCAGGGGCTAATCTCCGGGAAGAAGCAGTGGCCGTGTTTATTTTGCCGAGTCTACCATGCATCAGTCAGCTAGCGGCGGCTAAACGCTTGCAGCTTTCA